>NW_026067927.1:8595108-8693583 GCF_014885135.2 Alexandromys fortis
TTATTATTGGTTTTTCGAGACAGGGTTTCTCTGTGGTTTTTTGGAGCCTGTCCTGGAACTAGCTCTTGTAGACCAGGCTGGTCTCGAACTCACAGAAATGCACCTGCCTCTGCCTCCCGAGTGCTGGGATTAAAGGCATGTGCCACCACCGCCTGGCTTGCAGAATTATTCTTATGAGAGATTATTGCCCCTCAAATATTTATGTCATTCTTTCTTCTTAGCATGCTATCCTTCAAGTTTCCAATAATTGCACTTGAAAAATGTATATTATGCAATTAATATAGACAATTTAATACTGTAACTAGAGTGGGGGGTTTTTGGCACCTGCTTTGTATCTCAAGAGGTTAGTGAAACTTTTAATAACCGGGAAGTCCATACATCTCAAGCAGTAGTATTGGGGGAAAGTCTGGGAATATGTAGCAGAAGTCTGTATGCACACATAAAAAGCAGATTATTAGATTCCCTAAAATAAGCAATCTCCGAAGAATGACCATATATTTATTACTAACTTTGAGTCGCCCTGAAGATTCTCTTCTATTTAGAGAGAGAATCTCTGGATTAGAAGATTTGCATTTAAATGGCCTATTCCCCCTTGCAGTTACAGGTTTCTGCATAGGATAAAGCCTCTCTTTTTTTTTTTTTTTTTTTTTTGTGGAGCACATCCATAAAAGGTCCTAATAAATCCTACCATTGTAATGAACCCAGAGTTTATCAAAGGACTTTTAAGCTGTTCTGACAGACTCAACTGAAATAGGGTTTCCTCTATTTCCTCGCAAGAGTTTTTAAATAAATTTAGGATAATTAGCAATTTCCCTACAGGCCATCTTTTAAAGTTTGAGAAAATTACCATTCATCTTAGCAAATTAAGCAAAAACATGTACTTTGAAACCAAAATACTAACTTCAATAACAAAATAGGCAATAGTTTCACCGTTACATAAGTTATCATCCCTTGATTGTATGCCTGCCAGTCTGTGGCCCAAGAAATTAAGCAAATGGAAAACCAAAGAGAATATGACTTGAAATCTTAGAGTTAAAGGATTTAGTCTTGGAAACCAGGCCCCTTTCCCCTGGGGCTTTGAAAGCATTTCTCAGGTGACCTGGTGTTATATCTTAATCTTAAAAATGATTTGTGTAATGACAAATGACAGATATATATCTGGAATAAATCTAATGGTATATATGTTATATATATATATATATATATATATATATATATATATATATATATTATTACCATTTTACACACACACACACACACACACACATAGAATGAAGATGGTTCTGTACTAGAAGAGGGCACACAAAGAGAAGTAGCTATTTTTGCTTGATTGGTAGAAGCATAATGCAGAGATGTAAGAGACTATGATATTGTATGTGTTCACATACACAGTGTTGTTTGGGAGGTAACTTGTGTACTGCTTCTTCTTTTATGTTTTCTCTAAACCATCCTATAACCACCTGTATTATATTTGAGACAGATCATATTTTTTTCCTTAGAAAGAAATGAAATAGAGTCCAAAAACTCACTTAGCAGTCGGTGGGATTCAATATTATAAATATCTCAAAATGATGGAGTTTCTGAAATAAAAGTGCTGGGAAAACAATGCCAATGATAAAGATTATTAAGTTCAGTTGACTTCTTATAAAATAGCAAAAGATAAAATGTATCGTACTTGAGACAGAAAAGAAAGAAAGAAAGAAAGAAAGAAAGAAAGAAAGAAAGAAAGAAAGAGAGAAAGGAAGAAAGAAAGAAGAAAGAAAGGGAGGGATGATAGGGTCAAGAGGGTGATCAAAGGATGGTATTCTTTATTAATATGAGAAAGGATGAAGAGATGATCTTAAAGTAACACTACTATATAAACATCTTAGAATAAAAATGACAGTGGACTATAAATAATATCTTAAAATGATGGACCAATGACATTGGAAAAAAAAGAGAAGTTCTATACAAAGAAAAGATGGTACCCGAAGAACACCATTCAAAGTTAATCTCTGGGCTTCACATACTCACAGTCATGCACATATGTACCCCTCAACAGATAAACTTCCACACACACATATGTACACACACACACATACAAACACCAATGAGTAGGTTTAATAAAATTCTGCATGCCTTTATCTTTCAGGTAATCAATGAAACTTTTAAGAATTCTTCTGAAGTCACATGGTCAACAGTTTGACAACAATTAGCTAGGATACTCTCTGCAACATTCTGCAAAAATACTATCTATTTAACATAATCTACATTACTAAATCAAATACACTTGTTGAATAAATTGTTTTAGAGAATAGACAACCCATAGAAATTCTTTGAAAGCAGTGATGCTGGACAAGGCAACACAATAGGAGAAAAGGTATCCCAAGAGCAGGCAAAATAGTCACAGACTCACCTATGTTCACTAGTAGGAGTCCCAGAAAACCACAAAACAAACAGCAATAATATGTACACAGAAGAACTAGTGATGACCCATATAAGTCCCATACTTGCCACTTCAGTCTCAGAGCCTGTGTGATTCCTGTTTAGTACAGTCAGGGAGCCATGTTCTCTTGGTGTCCTCCATCCTTTTTTGACTCCTACAATCTTTCCTCTCCATCTTCCACGTTGGTTCCTGGATTTCCAAGAGTAAAGGGACCTTATGGAGACCTCCAATTCATACATTCTTTCTGCATAATGTCAGGCTGTATGTCTCTGCACCTGTTTCCGTCTTCTGATGGGGGAAGCCTCTATAATGACAAAAAAAAAATCAATGATCTATTAGTATAGCAGAATAGCATATCTTACATTTATTCAAGTCAAGCTTTCACTTTGTAGGTAGAATACTGATGTTGAAAGCTAAGGTTTATACTGAAGAGTACAACAAAAGTCTAGATTAATATAAATACATGTTTATATAATATTATTCAATTATGGTTGCCAGAATAGACCAAAAGTGACTTCAATTTGAGCAGTAGTGAACAACCTATCATTGCTTCTTGGAATCTTTTATCACCCAAAAGACCAAAAGGTCTTGATGACACAGCCAATTCTGCTACAAGGCAAGGAAAGTAAAATACTAGGCCAGAAACCTAGAATATTCAAGTATTAAGTGAACCACAGAATAAAAAGAACAATGAAAGAAAAGGACATGAGAACCTTTAAAAGAGAGTTTATCTTTAAATTATGGATTGGTTTTCATCATCAACATTAATAAATATAATTATATAACATTAAAAAGAAAATTAGGAATCTTAGAGTAAATGGGAGAAAATATATAGAGAAAATAAATAGATAAATGTGTCCCACAAAAGCAGGACCCAACAGCAAAGCCAAGTGACGCCTGGTAGCAATCAGACTAAGGATGGAAAATCCGGTGGATCTTTGAGTAGGAGGCCTGTTTGATCTATGCAGTAACTTAAAGGCCAGCCAGAGCTAGCTATAATGTGAGAACTTGTCTTCAGAAATATAATAAAGGCTATAATTTCACAGTGATATGTTAACTCTTAAAAGTAATATGAGTGAAGGGGGATGAAGGTGGACATTTATTTTAGTTTTCATAAAATTGATTCCAAAAACATCAAGGCGAATAGTCTTCAGCCTCTCACAAACCTCCTTTCAGATTTCTTATTATGCCGAAAAATGACAAAGAATGCTAGGAAGAGAAGAAGTTTGAAAATGATTAGGGATAAAACTAAATATCACAATGAGAATGAGGAAGATGCTATGTGTCATATGTGATATTTAGAAAAAAAATTCACCTTATTTTTGCCCCATGCAGGAAAGAGTTGTAAACTTGAACCTAATCATCAGTAGCACCAGACCACATCCAAACTAAGAACTCTTTAAGATGATTAGCATCAATATCTCAAACTGTGTTATGGCATTGAACTAAAGAGACATCAATATAAGGTAGACCTAATTCATCTTCTACAGTGGATCCCACAGCATGGACACAGTCTCTACTCACCAAAGGCTGGCGGCAGTACACTGGTACTTTCCCTCTCTTCTGCATGAATTTTATGAGGAAAACTCAGAAATGAAATTTAAACCATTGCTTATAAAAGACAATTATTGAGTCCCAATATGCATAGTTTGTTCAAAAATAATTACACTAGATGATTACACTAATAAATCCTAAAAACCCAATTTTGATCACTTGGTTTATCAATTGCTGATACTGTTATATTTAGCATCTTTAAAACTGCCATTGCTATTTTTTGTTGATGCTAGATTTATGTCAATATACACATAAAAATAAATTCTAGCCTATGTAAAAATTAAACTAACAGAATAGAAAATGTCTTGAATTCTTAAAATAAGAAGCTGAGCATGTGAAAAATTGTGTATATTTCATAATCCATGAATACAAAAACAAAAGACAAAATATGGTCTTTACAATTTATATTAATGACAAAGACGGTTTTTAGGATGCATGTGAAGATAAGAATAATATATGAATTTATATGAACAGAAAAAAAAATAATTGCAAACCATATTTGGAAACTGGAATGTATTAGAATGATCTGCATATTTGGAGAGATTTATAAATAGATATGACTCAAAATATAACTCCTAGTTTACTTAAAATAACTCCAGTTTCTAGAGTTGAACTTCATTTTAAAATTATGAACTTATTCCTTTTGACTTTGCTGCCAACTTGTAGGTAAAATATTTCAAAAGTTTACATAGTGATTTTTCTCATTAAAATGCAAATCAGTTTTCCTCAGTGACAAATATTAATTTAAAATCCTAATATGAAGTAGAGACATGCCTTAATGGCTGCAAATTTAAATCCATTCCCATGTTAAGATCTGAGTTATAGGGTTGTATCAAGTAAGGTTTGTGAAAGAGATTTTCATTATTTCATGCTTGACAAAGTTATGTTAACTTTCAAAGAACTAATAAGAAACAGATTTTAATTGTTAACACTCACAAATTATTAATAAATAGACATTTAAACTAATTATTTGCTTAGATTTAAAATCATGTGTGTTTGCTTATAACATTGGCAAAGCACATAAAATTTCTTAGCACTGAAATATCACTGTTTATGACTTCTAGAAAATTGGCCTCTTGAAAATGATGGAAATGATGAAAATAATTTGATGTATCGTGTTCATATGGTATTTTTATTTTTGTTTCCTTGTTTTGACTATGACAAACTAAAATTTAATAAGCTAAAACAAAACTATTAAACTGGAGTTAGGCAAGAAAACAGGCAAAAGGAAAAGAACCTAGAGAAGGGACAAGAGTCAGGAACCTACACGTTCACATTCTTAGGAGTTCCATAAAACAGTAGTAATAAATCCACAGAGGATGTGATGCAGACCCATGCAGGCCCTGTGTTTGCTGTTTCAGTGAGCTCATATGAGATGCGCTAATGATGATTTAGAGAACCTTGTTCTCTTGGAATAATCCATCCCTTATGGTTTTTATTTTTTCCAGGATTACCTGAGCTCTGAGGTAAGAGATTTGAGGGAGACATTCTTTTCAGGAATGAGTCTTTCAAGGCCTCTCCCTTTCTCTCTCATTTCTGCTTGTGGTTCTCTATAATTGTTCCTATCTGCTGTGCGAAGATATTTCTCTGAAGATGACAGAGCAAGGCAAGATCTATGAGTGAAGCAGAATTTCACTGGGAGTCATTTTATCACTACTTCTTTTGTCTTTTGTTTGTTAGTTTTGTTGTTTTTGCTGTTGAGTAGTGTTTAGTTTTATGCTAGAACGCTGGGCTATCTAGTCTCTAGGACTTATCCTCCCAAGCATTGTCAGGTGTGTGTTGTTATGGGATATTATGAGAGAGCTGTAAGTGAAATCAGATATTGGATGGCTACTCACACAAGCTTTGTGCCACTATTGCCCTAGCATATGATGTAGGCAGTGCACCACAGCAGATCATAGGGTTTGTGACTGGCTTGGTGTTTAGTTTTCTCTCTTCATAGTATTCCCAGGATCTTCCTGGACCAAAGACGCTGTAATGTAGAAGTGAAGGCTCTATGTAGATACCAGGTGAACTGCGCTGCATTCAAAGTGTTGTGTAGGTGTTGTCTTCAGCAGTGGGGCCTTGCTGTCAGTTTATAAATAGAAACCTATAGTCTTGGTAACAGCCTAGATTGTTTAGTGGTTCCCATGGGAACACTTTGGCCAACAAATCAATTTGATGTAAACCAATGTCAGTATTGGAAGTTTAATTTAGCGACAAAAGATGGGCAGTTAAGACTCTGTCTCACCCAATAGTGATCTATTTAATTCACCTTCACTCTGTTAGGTTTCCATCCTACCCCTCAAATTCCCCTTAATATTAGTTATTTATCCTCATATTATTTTCTTCATCCCTCCTAACCTATCTTTCCCCATTGATCTTCAGTTCCAGGATCTCATCCATCAGTAACTAAATATCCTTTTTCCCTTTCCTAACAAGATCTATTTGTACCCTCTAGTCCCTTATTATATACCTACCCTCTGTGCTTCTATAGATGGTAGCTTGGCCATTAACAACAGCTAATATCCACATATAAGTGAATAATACCATATTTGGCTTTTTTTTCTGAGTTACTTCACTCGGGTTGATTTTTTTCTGATTCCATACATTTACCTGCAAATTTTGTAACGCCATTTCTTAAACAACTGCATAATATTCCTTTATGTTGATGTGCCACATTTTCTTTATCTATTCTTCTATTAAGGGACATTTCAGTTATTTCCAGCTTCTGGTTATTATGAATAGAGTAAGAATGAACATGATTTAGCAAGTGTCTTTATGATAAGATAAAGTATCCTTTGAATATGTTGCCAAGAGTTGTATAGCTGGATCTTGAGGTTCCTGAGGAACCACCACACTGATCCCACCAGCAATGTCTGAATACTACCCTTGCCAGTGTGAGCTATCACCTGTTTGATTGGTCTTTGCCATTCTCGAGGGTTTAAGATAAAACCTCAAAGTAGTTTGGATTTACATTTCCACAGTGTCTACGGATACTGAGGATTTCTTTAAGAGTTTCTCAAAAATTTGAGTTACCTCTATGTAGATTTGCATTTTAGTTTTAATTGAGCTTTTTTATGTTATCTCATATTAGTTCTTAACATATATATTTTATATCAGCCTTTTATCTGATGTATAATTGGTAAAAAAAAAAATCTTTTACCATTCTGTAGAATGCTGCATTGTCCAAATAACAGTGTTCCTTGCCATGCAGGAGCTTCTCGGTTTCATCAGGGACCATTTATTAATTCTAAATCTTAGTGGTTAAGATAACAGTATTTTTTTAAGAAAGTCTTTTCCTATGCAAATGAATTCAAGGATATTCCCCACTTTCTCTTCTGTCAGGTTTAATGTACCTGGCTTTATTGAGGTCTTTTATTCATTTGGAGTTGAGTTTTCTGCAGGTTAGTTAGTTTGGATCGATTTGCATTCTTCTATGTGCAAACATCCAGTTTTACCAACACCATTTGTTGAAGATGCTTTCTTTTCTCCAATGTGTGTTTCTAGCTTCTTTATCAAAATCAAGGGTTCACAAGTATGTGGACTTATGTCTTTAATTCTAATCCATTGATCAATGTTTCTATTTTTATGCCAATACCATGCTGTTTTTATTTGTATAGCTCTTTAGTACATCTTGAAATTAGAAATAATAATACCTTCGGCAGTTTTTTTTTATTATTATTATGCGGGATTGTTTTTGCTATCCTAAATTCTCTGTGTTTCCTTAAGAAGCTTACAGTTGTGTTATTACGATCTGCTGTGAAGCACTGTGGTAGAATATTAATGAGTATTGCATTGAATCTGTAGATTAGTGTTTTAAGATACCCATTTTTAGTATGTTAATCCTATTGTTCTAAAAAAATGGAAGATGTGTCTCGTAATATCATCTTAAATTTCTTTTTCAATGACTTGAAGTTAGCTGTTATCATGGTAGCCTTTCTTTTTGCTCAGTCAGATTTTTCCAAACATATTTTTTTTTATTTTAGAAGATTTTTTCTTTTCTTCCCTTTTTTATTGATTTTTGTTGAGCTCATATATTTTGAGAGGGGGTGTGTTCTGATTTCTTTCTCAGTCCATTTATCATTTGTTTATTGAATCACTACTGATATTCTTTGCATTTTCATAGCTAAATATGTGTTCTATGGTATTCTACTTTGGACCTTGAAATAGACAAATGGGAGGAGAGAAAGAAGTGTAAATTTTTTGAATGGAAAAATAAATTTAAAAAAAAAGAAAAAGAAGACACTGGCAGAAAATTACTGATATTTAAAAATGAATAATGGTTAGTAAGGACATTGTCAAAGCTGGATTATTAGAAGTGATTAGAATTGTAAATATCTAAGGCAGTTAATTGAATTAAGAAAGGGAAAAATTAAAAGTATCTGTGTTAAAACTAGGTGTGTCATGGCACAATAGTTTACATCCCCTTTCTATATATTTTTGCATATTTAGTATTCTATAGACAGTTCGTTTTTCTGAGTATGCAAATGTGCTTGAGCATTTTGAGTCATGGCACCTGTGTGAGGGGAGAAGACAAGCTGTGAGACTTGTTTTTCTACTTCCATCAGGTGGGCTCCAGGTATCAAACACATCCTTGGGCTAGGCTTGGCAGGAAGCACCTTTACCTGCTTAACTACTTGAATAACTCGATGTAGCACACATTCTAATTGTTATTAATAAAAATCCAGAGTCAGATATTAGGGAGTGAAAGCTAAGAGATCAGACAAGCAGTGCAGACAGCCACTAGAGAGTCCTTTTACCTCTACCAAATCCTCAGAGCAAAAGGGCATCCTCAGACTGACTGCTTCAGGCTGCAGCTCAGACATTGCTTCTGTAATTTTGAATCCTCTATTTTTGCACTTTTTATACTCCATAAATTAATTCAGTACAGTAAAATTTGCTTCATTATCCACCCTAATTTCAGTGCTTTTCAGTTTAATATCCAAGGATACAACTCACACTTAAACACTTAAAACATCTGTGTATCTTGACTCAGAGACATTAAAATATTTTGGGAGCACTTGCATGTCCTTGAAGCAATTGTTAGCAGTATTCATTTTGACCAACCACCTTCAGGGTTCCATCAATCACTTTCAAGAAATCTTGTCATACAAACATATTACCCACGTATTTGACTTTAAATATGATCTTTGTTGTATGGTCTTGCAAGACACTGTATTCCTCAAGCACATTATGATGAATCAACAGTTAGTCTTTGACAAATGACTATTGATGATACAAATCACAAAAAGAAACTTCCCCATTAATTCCTAAGTTTAACTGATATGAAAAGATATGAAATAGTTTATGACTGTAAACTCAAAGCAAAGGAAACCTCTTTGAAGAAGTGAAGAAATTTGAAACTATGTATGTGTTACAGACATGCTCATTTCTCCACACAATATGCAATGCTCGTTTCTTATCTTATCACTTACATGCAAGAACTTTTATTCTTTAAAAAATCTTAAAATGCTTAAGTAAACATCAAAAATAAAGATGCTTGCATTACTGTAATTTTTGTAAAAACTCTTCACAACAGCAGAGTTATGGAATCAATCAATATGTGTAACAAGAAATAAATGGATAAACCAAATTTGAGATACATATAAACACACAATATGATATTATTCAGTGATAAAGAATGCGGTGTAAATGTAATCTTGTCATTTACAAAGCAATCAAAAAAACTGGATGTCACTGCTTAGATGAAATAAACAGAGATAGGAACATAAGTGACATGTAGTCTTTTTTATATCAAAGCTAAATATGTTAATCTAAATGTTGAATAGCGATCACTGCAGACTTCGAAGAGTGACATCATAAAAGGAGGTTCTACAATGGATGCCAAACCAAAGTTAGTAGAAATAAGTCATGCTGTTTGAAAGCACAGTGGCATAAGAATAATTTTTAACAACTTACTTACTTTGGGTTGATTTAAAAGGAAGGTGCCAGAAAGTCTGCATATATTGGCATATACACACTTATTCCAGCACTCTGAAGACAGAATCAAGCAGGAGGTTGATTGAGAATACTTTTTTTAAGATTTATTTTATTTTATGCATGTGTGCAGGTATCTCATATCTATGAAGTCCAACAGAGGGCATTTGATACCTTGTAGGTAAAGTTGTCAACCACTTGATGTGAGTCCTGGTAACCAAACTATTATCCTTTGCGAGAAAAGTAATGCCCTCTTAACTGATGAATCATCTCTATGTACCTATGCTCGGTGACTTTTAGACAGTTTTAGATACACAGTGAGATTTTTTTTTTATCCTAAACAAGGTGGAGGGGAAAAAAGAGGAAGGGAAAAGAGTAAAAGAAAAACAAAACTAATTAAAGATCAAGGGCTTCAAGTAATAAAAAAGTTCAAGGAGATTAAAGTTTTAAAAACTTAAAGATCAGTTAATACTAGGCATGGGCTTGAACACCACAGTACTATAGTCCATTATTGTTGCAATTACTTGGGAATAAAACACACAGGCTAAAAATCAGCTTGGCTATTTGGTGATTTCCTAGTGGTACAATTGAATAGAAACTGTCTGTTTATCACTTTTAGCTCACACAATTTGTCCTCCACAAATAACTTTTCCCCCTAATAGTGATATTGTCACTTGATTGAGGTGTCAGATGGGTTCTGATATTTGGATAAAGTATACATTGGTCTTGCCTCTCACACTGTCTTCTTGCTTTTGTTGCTTTCTTGAGAGTAACTAGCTTTTATCTTGGTTAATATTTCCTTTAATATTTCATGGCTGGTTTGCTTAGGGGAATTACTTTAAGTTAGGCTAATCAAAGTAAACAAAATTGGGGAAGATTATGTAACTTCTAGTTGTGATTATCAGTATGATGAATATTGTTAGTAATTTGATTTATCACCAAATCATTTTGGCAATTACTTTTGAAATATACACATGAAATTTTATCACATATTTTGTCTCCTAATAGAAATCATTAGAGGTATGTTCCTGCAGCATATGCAATATTTTTTAAGTGGCTCTAGGATTATGGATTCAGTTGACTACAGTTTATAATATAAAAAAGGCAGAAATTCAAAGTTCAGGCATACAAATGAATGGGTTACCATGTGACCAGCACAGCAAATCAGATTATAAAATAATAGCAGTGACAACTGAAGGGCAAGCTCAATGATTAGGTTCACTTTTTACTTTTGTAGAGTTCACAGGTTCAGGTTCTACCACTAAAATATTGACTCACAAACACCTGGAATTCCAGTTCCGGGGGATCTGATGCCTCTTCTGGACTCTGTGGGCACCAGACAATTATGTGCTGTACATATCTGCAAACAGGCAATCACTACTATACAGAAAATAATCAAAATTATTTATTCCTAAATAGTACTATACATTTGAGTTATAGAAAGGAAATTTAGAAGTAATATGGAGAAAATAATATGAAGGAAATATAAAATGCAAAGATTGACAAAATAATATCTTAAAAATTAAAAGCATAACTATGGTATACACAGTGAATTAATAATTTTAGCCATAGTCTGTCTGTCATTTAGTACTCAAAATATCTCTCCATAATATCAGTAAAAGGTATTGATCAATATCTTTCATTTTACTGATTTAGACAGCAATAAAAATAGGGTTCAAACATGGTTTTGTCATCTAGATTTTAAATTATTATTTTGAGACAGAGTTTCTCTGTGTAACAACCTGGCTGTCCTGGAACTTCCTCAGTAGACCAGACTTGGACTAAACCTCACAGAGAGGTGCCTGCCTCTTCCTTCCAAGTACAAAGATATGAGCCACCACTGCCTGACTAGTTTTTAATTATTAATGTTCCCAGAGCTAGAGCCATGCATACATACAGCTCCTCAGGTCACAGATGTCTTTGTGGAAACCTAGGTTAGAGGTTCAAGGAACAAAATTGTAGCTTTCCAATGACTATCACCCCTACATCCAAGATGCCTGTTGACATACCAAATCATTTGCAGATATTGTATATATATCTAGCCATAGATTCTGTGAGTTGTGCATAGGTTCTGATAAGTTGCACATAGTATGATAAACAACTCCAAAGTCAAGGTTTATATGCAACCCTAAATAAACTCGATGGGGAAAATACATGAAAATAGCCATTCGCCCCTCCTCTGTGTACTTCAACTCTGTTGATGTCAGCTTCTAGAGGTCCTCACTGAGTCAAGAGTTCCTCACTCTTCGATATCTAGAACTATAAAATTAATACGACTTCTTTGTTTATAAATTACCAGTCTTAAGTATTCCTTTATAGCACTAGAAAATGGTCTAGTATCATTTCCATGAGTATATATTGTCTATTTTCTTCACAGTATTTCTTTACTTCCACATTGGAATACTAGTAAAAAAATCTAACACAGATAATTTCTACTATCTCGTAGGTGACTTTTGTATATAAATTTCTTCAGTGTAGAGGTAGAACACGCACAGGAGTTTCTGTTTGTTTACTTGTCTGGCTGCTTTTGCTCCTTGACATTTGTGCTGTAAAAACCTTTCAACATATTTTCTGACTGACCCCTAAAGCACTGTTGAACTTGGGGAAGGAAGGCTAAGTGAATGAAAGTTTTTTGTCAAATTGTGGCGGATACACATAGAAGGAACAGATGTTTCTCTGGTTAAAGTCTGGGATTCTTACTCTTTATCAGTGTGCTAATCACAGAATGAATTGATCTGTTTGATCAGAATGCAGAGGTCCACAGCAGAAACTTCGGGATTTGGAGAAATAGTACTGCTGGGGAGTCGCGAGAGAGCACATCATGGCTGCAGGGCATGGCCAGGGGGGTTCAGAATTGAACAAAAGAATTGTGTCCCTATTTGTTGATCAAGGACTATTGAACATATATTTCTGACAAAACTGGCAATGTAAAAAGAATGAACTTAAAACATTGTGAATGACTTTGGTGACAGAGAATACATACAAATCACACGTATCAGCGTACAAATTACTAAAGATACAGATGAATCTGTAACGTGAAGGTTTACTGTCATTTGGGAGACTGGAATGCTCTATTTACACCCTTTGTGAAGGCTGAGCTGCAAAAAGGAAAATATCAAAGATTATTACCAGTAATGATTTTTAAACAGGGATCATTATGTAAACAGATTTCTGGAGTGGGGGCGAATGGGGACAAACGCTGTAGCGATACCACATCAGTTTAAAAGGGAGTGCTTAGAATGGAGAGCAAAGTGAGATATTGACTGATGATGGAGAACTTCAACCTCAAAACATTGACTTGGAACTTTTAAGTGGACGAACTGCACCAAGCAGACACACCGAGAAACTATCGGTGGCCATACCGATTCACAGCACATCTTTTCCCTCTGACAAGTGAACTGAACTCTGAGTTCATATTGAATTCAGGCAGCTTTCAGGGAGTTCAGATTAGCACAACAGGAGGTAAAGCAAGATCAGATTGTTGCCTTTTAATGCTCTGTGTGTTCTGCCCTCAGAAGTCAGTGGGAAGGCGCTTGGCTGTTCAATAGGAACAGTGAATGAGGAATGGAGTCTCTCCCTTCTGCCACACAGGCAGACCAAACTTCATATAATGAAAGAACTAATTCATCCTTTGGAGCTCATCATTAGAAACTTTTGTGGAAGCAAATTATTAACAATGTATACTATCTAACACTATGGTAGTGACCTGCTCACTGCCATTTTGCTGGAAAATAATCAAAAATAATTCAAATTTGTTTATTTTCTCTATCTCAAATAGCATTCAACTTACTGGCTTTTATGATAGTAGTAAGCCTCACAAAACAAGTACGCTCATCTCAGTTTTATAAAACTGATGTAAGTAATAAATACATCTAGTGGTGTTAGGGGGAAACCATGGCTAGAAATTAATAGTTATTCTGCTGTTTTGATTCTTTCAGACATTTTGATACTAGAAAACCAATGTGAGAGTAAATTAGATTAGACTTAGACTAGAATCATTTGAATATAATCTATGGAATTATATTGCCAATTCACCAATTTAGGAGCAAAGAACCAAACGGTAACCACAATGTAGAATTCCTTTCCATAAACTAAAAATGGAGACAGCAGAGAAATGTATTTAGTTTGATGTTATTGAAATGTATCAGTCTGTCAATGAAACTGTGGATGCTTTAGCAAAGAACCTAAAATTTGCAAAACATTCCAAGTATAAACATGTAAAATGTTCTATGTGTAGTAATATGTTGGCAATCTACAAATAATATCAGTTCATTCTCAGGACTGTGGATTTATTTGCTGGCTACATCAGTAAAGATATTGTTATAACTTGGGTTTTCCAGTTACTAAGACCAGGGAGACAATCAGCATATGAACGCTGACTATGTTGGTATGATTCAAAGTCAGGGCAGCAATGGTAATGAAATGATTATCTTGCTAAGTAGATACATAGAGGAGAGGAGGATTGGAGGACATTGGGGCTGCATTCGTTTACTAACTGGGAGTTTATAAGACTAAAATTTCAGAGCCTTAAGTACTGGTCAAAGGACAGGGATCTGGGCTACACTGGTAGATATGATACAGAAGAGAATGTGCCAGTCTATATTGTTCAAAACATTACTGATCGGTAATTATGCAATATAAGACTAGTATGTAGCAAGAGTTGTTTATTTTTTTCTGCTGTAAAATATATTCCATTGGCCTCTGATATAGGAGTTAACCACTTGTAGGGGATAAAGTCCTTAGGAAGAGAAAGGTGTGTGTGTTTGTGTGTGTGATATTTTAAAAATAACAAAAATATACTTCCAGTGTAGATGATGACAATAGTCCCTTTAGCCATTGTCCAGCCCTATTCTCTGAGAATGTGATGTACTTGCTCTAATGAACTCTACCCCTTTTCCCCACTATCAACTATACTTTGTGTTTTATCTGAATTCTTTTAATGGAGATTACAAGAACCAGAATGGAGAGATAGCAAGAAAACAAGGCAAATATCCACTGTGACACTGCTTACAGTAAAGGAGAGAGCTGAATTTCCAGTAGTATGCACTTGACTTCTAGCGACTTCTTTATAAATCATTCCAAATGTGTTTGTATGACTTGCTGAACTTCATTTAGAAAGGCTACAAGAAAAATCAACCACTGAGTACAGTGAGTAATAGCCCATATATAATACCAACACACAAACAAACAAATGAAGAAAAGAAAAAGGAAAGAGAGAAAGAGAGAGAGAGAGAGAGAGAGAGAGAGAGAGAGAGAGAGAATGAACGAAATAGAAAGAAGACTGTCATCATCTAGGATATAGGTTTTTTTGTTGTGTTTTTTTTGTGTGTGTGTGACAGAAATTTCATCAATTGCCCTTTTTCACAGCTGAATTATATATTTGACAGGGTTTTCTAGGGGCACAGAACAAATGGGATGAATCAACATAATGTGTCAACCCTCTACATCTGTCTGTCTGTCTATTCATCTGTCTATCTATCATCTATCTATCTATCTATCTATCTATCTATCTATCTATCTATCTATCTATCTATCTATCTATCTATCATCTATCCATCCATCTCTATCTATCTATCTATCTATCTATCTATCTATCCATCCATCCATCCATCTCTATCTATTTATTTATCTATCCATATAATCTTCTATCTCCTTTCTTTATAAAAGAATTTATTAAGTAAACTTTAAAATAATAACAGCAGGATCACAACTAAGATCTGAGAACCCAGTAGTTCCTGTGGGTGCCTTAACAAATGGAATAGTCCCACAGTAGCTCTCTACTGAGAGAGGAGTTGATAATTAGCAGCTGCTCACTTCACAAGACTGGGTGTCAGGATTTCACAATCTGGCACCAGAATCCAGGAAGTTTCCCTGAGAGCTAATGATCCCTAATCCACAGCAGAAGCTTGGAAACACTTGTTCTGATATCAATGCAGGAACAGTCAACTTATTCAGGTGATTCTAATTTCTAGGAAATTGACAGTGAAACTAAGTATAATACATGGTGTATTTTCTCACAAAATATTTTGATCATATTCTCCTTCCAACTCTTCCCAGGTTCTCTCCCCACCCTTCCTCTGACTCCCCTTCATGTATAATCTCTCTCTCTCTCTCTCTCTCTCTCTCTCTCTCTCTCTCTCTCTCTCTCTCTCTCTCTCTCTCTCTCTCGCTCTCTCTCTCTCTCTCTCTCGCTCTCTCTCTCTCTGTCCTCTTTCACAAAAAATGACCAAAAAATCAATGAGACAAAAATTACCAAAAACAAACCAAATATAGTGTGCAAAAATTTACCAACAACAAAATGGAATCAGTTTTGATTGCTAACTCTTGCTGGGAATAAGACCTACCCTGGTAATAAACCTAGTGACACCCACTGCAGAAAACCTAATTTCCCTTCCCAGTATGTATGAGTTGCAAATAGTTTCTTGGTTAGGTGTGGTATATTTCTATGATGCTCTAATCTATGGATATTGCATAAATGTCGTTAGGAGTAATTTAATGCTGTGTTGCTTTAGCAGATTAATAATTAGCTTTTCTCTAGGACAATGACATATCTAGTCTCAGGTTCTTGTCCAGTGTAGCCATAACAGACACAACTTACTTATATTATCAAACATGGAAAAATTGAGCAAGAACTCCTTGCTGATTAGCATTCACATTCCTGGATGGTACTTTGTACACTACAAGGGGAGAAAAGTAATCGATGATATGACCCAGCAACAAACTATGTGAACTACAGTAGAGACTTGCCTACAAGATAGGCTTATGCAATAGTGACTAAACAGTATTATAGTCACTAATTGCTTATTGATTGAACCTGAGGGCCACTCCATGAAATGCTCAGGGAAAGGAAATCTCCATCTAAAAAGATTGTTACCACTGTATTTAAAAGTTCCATGTAATCCACCTAAATGCCAGCTATTATTTTATGGACTTTGAAACACAAACTTTGGACCATATCTTCCAGTTATACCCTAACTGTCAATATAATAGCACTATAAATGACTACATGTTCAACGCATAAGTCTATGGGAGTCTACATTTAGAATACCACATATGGTATTATTTACTGTACAGACAAACTGTCCAAAAAATATAATAGGTAAACTAATACTCCATAAGACAATAATAACATGAAACAATAATGGGAAAACTTACTTAATTTGTAAACAAATTTTGCAAGAATAAATAGAAGTCACATTTTAAAAACTGAATATAGACATAGAACATATAACCATTCCCAAAGTATACTCATTACGGAGGTCTAGACTAAAATGCAAAACTGTGAAATTGCTACAAGATTTCTTGGAGAAAAGTATATTTAATTTAGTGGTTAATTTTTTAGATTTAAAATCGAAATTTGATCCATGAAATGAATATTTGTAAGTGGAAACTTCCTTAAATTTCTTCCATGTGAGAGAAACTACATGAGAATGAAATGACAATGTATTTTATCTCAATATATATTAAGATAATAGTAGTACTAAAATATGGACATGAACAAATTGTATATTCAATAAAGTCACAACAGGCAATGATAAAACAATCAACACATAAAATATCATATACCTGATGCTTATATCATCCTTTGATAGCATTTACATGAAAATCAACTCTCCAAAGTTAACATATATATGAATATTCACTCTGCCAAAGATAGCATATACATGATTGCTCCTTTATGAATGATAAAATAAATGTCAATGTCCATTTTACACTTGTAACAAACACATTAAGAGAAGTTTTATATTGCAAAGAACAAGGAAATTCAAACTAATCATCTATTTCTATGGATGGATTCAAATGGAATCATCAGACTGTAGAACACTGGTGACAGCAAATGCTGAGGCAATTCATCCAACAACTTATGGAAGCAGATACATAGATACACAGCAGAACATTGGGCAGAGCTCCCAAAGTCCAGTCGAAGGGTGGGAGGAGTGAGATAACAAGCTAAAAGGTCAAGACCATGATGGGCTTACCCACTGAAACTGCATACTTGAGCTAATGGGAGCCCACCAACTGTGGCCTGACAGTGAGGGAACCAGTATAAGACCAAACTAGGCCCTCTGAATGGGGGCGACAGCTGAATCACAGGAACAGACGGGGACCACTGGCGGTGAGACCAGGATTTATCCCTACTGCTGCACAGGCTTTTTGGAACCCATTTTCTTTGTGGGGGGATACCTTACTCAGTATGTATGTATGTATATATATATATGTATGTATACATACATACATATATATNAGTGGGAAGGGCCTCGCTCCTGTCTCAAAACAATGTGCTAGACTTTGTTGACTCTCCATGGGAAGCCTTACCCTCTCTGAGGGGTGGATGATAGGTGAGATAGTTGGGAAGTTGGAGGAAGCGGGAATATGAGAGGGAATGAAAACTGGGACTGGCATATAAAATGAGAAAAGAAAGATTTTTTTAAAAAACTCAAAATATAATATAAAAAATGTTGAGGCAAATGATCAGCAGTATAAAATATTTATTGTTGCTATTGGCAAAGTAACTGATAACATGCTTTGGAGATAACCTGGTAGTTTCATACAAAATTAATCTACCCTCTGTTATTTAGGAACTTAGTTTAGGTTCACAGAAAATATCATAAATACCAACACAAAGGATAATTTCATTTATATTTTCCAAACCATACCATAAGTAAGACCTGCTTCAGTAGGTGTAAGAACAACTCATCTCTGGTATATCCATTTAATGGGATGCTGTTTTGTGTTAAAGATAAATGGGTTTCTAAGCTATGAGATGATATAGGGCAAATATTAATTTATATTTCTTAGTTGAAATAAGTCAAGCAGAAAAGGGTTTATTTTATGTGATTTTAATGATATGACATTCTAGAAAATATAAAATTGTGGGTTATGAATAGTAAAGAGCAAGTGGTTACCAAGATTAAAGAAAGAGGAAACGTACAGAAAAATAAAGTTAATTTTAGAGTATTAAAGCTATTCTGTGTGATATACTATAAATGGTGAATACTTGTCATTTTAGGTTCATCCAAGTCTATAGAACACACTACCCTAAAATCAAAGCCAAATATAAGTGAAGAATTCTGGCTGAAATAGTAGTACATCAGGGTAGGTTCATCAGTTACAACTTATATACTAACCTGGCAAAAGCTTTCTATAGTTCTCTTAAATTAATTGCAAATTAAAATTAATCTAAAACATGAATGATTCATGTGTGTGCCATAAACAAGGAAAACAAAGGCTTAGGAGACAAAAGGTAGGTAGCAAGAGACACAGATATCTAAGTGTCCCGGGTTTTTAGTTGAGTTCATTTAAAATAGTTTTCGGTTGATCATTTACTCTAACTTAAAAGGGAGGTGATGCTAAACAGAAGCAACTATGGCAAAACTTGCTGTACTTGAAATCAGGCAATTTGTTTTTTAAGAAATATTACATTTCATTTCTGTTTAATATTGACTGAAATTCTAACTCCATAAAAGAATAGCCAGTTTTGATACCAGCAATCCATTTTTACTTCCTCCAGCCTTGGTCTGTTCCCAATAGTCTTATTTCAAGAAATCTACGCAGAGAAGCAAAATGCATTATACGTAGATTTGTCATATTTGTATGTTAACTTTATTTATCCAGCATATTACATATTCCATTTCACTTCAATTACAGTGGCTGATTTATTTGTCTTTTGTTCTAGATTCGTAAGACTGTTTTGGACAATGACCATTGTTATTGTTACTTTGTCCTTGCTGTCTAAGATTCTGCAAGTTTAAAAATAATGAGATTGTATTTTTATTTATTTGGCATGTAATAGATTACAAAATGCTTGCATGTACATTGTTTGGCCCTCTCTGTTTGCTATGACAGCCAATGACACATAAGATACAATTTTCATGTTATTGATGGTGCAACAGTGGCTCACAGAAAGCTTTTATAACTATAAGAAAAAAAGCTGAGAGACATTCATTTTTTTCTAGACTCTAACTTCAGTCTACATTTGCTTATACCGAGTTTGTCTCCCGCTCATCATCTCATCAGTGTGACATTACACATGACTACAAATATTTCAATGTGTGCAGATTAAATTTAAAATAACCCATACAGTATCTGTTTTAGGGGGAAGACAATTTCTTCAGATATGAATCTTCTATAAAGAAAAAGAAAGCACTAGCAAGAAGGGGAATGCACCCAAGCCTCTCAAATAGTCACTTGTCCTGGCTTTAATTAACCGGCAATATGCAAATCACTACCTTCTGAACGCACAGAGATTCCACGTGCAAACATAAGTGCATTTCAAGAGCAACTTTAATTTTCCTTCTTTTCATCCTAATTGACAACATTCATAGAGGGTGCACAGTTTGAACAGTGGAAAAAAAATCAGGAGAATTATACAGAGAGACATTCTGAATTATATAGTATATCTTCCCATTCATTAAGAGAATGAAATATTGTCAATGCCCTTTATAATTTTAATTAAAGCTGTTGGTATAATATTTAATTGAGAGAAGTATGCAAATGATTGTTACTTCATGAGGTCAATTTAAATAAACATGGCATTCTGAGAGCATGCAGCATCTCATTATATATCTATGAAGAAATGTTTTATAGATTAATGAATAGGGAGGTTTAATTTAATTTAAAATGTTGCTTCTGTCATTTTCTTAATCAAAGATGTGTGTCAACATACTTGCTAGTCTGAAATTTTCATTCTGTATCAACATTCAGTTCTCTTTTGTGGGACAATTAAAATCACTGACACAGCGGCTCGCTATTCCTAACTGTTGTTGAAATTGAGTGGAAGGAAAGTAGTTGCAAACAGGTGAAATGTTTCTCAATTTCTAAAGTGTCAGCCCAAGAATGAATGATCTGAAAATATGAGAGCAAATATGTCATATTTTGTTAGACATACTGCACAAGTAGAGATGAGAGTCTGAGATAAGAATAGCAGGGCTGAGGATAACATTCTTAAACTTCTGTCCCTGTATACTATATACGTGTACCACAAGAGACACATTTCACACAATGTGACATTTGTCTTTTTTCCACGTTTCCAACATCCCAACAACTTATAGTTCACCAAATACATATTACTAGCTCCTATTGAATACTGTCTTTATGTTCTGCTTGTGTTATAATCGTTATTCGAGATCTTCTTTCCCTATTGCTATTATTTAGGTGTAGAATGTCCCCTACTAATCCATAAGTTAAAAACTAGCTGCTTGCTCTCCAGGAAAATATGGCCTGAAATAACAATATTATCTACATACATTTCACATGGATAAAATGGAAGATAAATCATTATAAAATAATTTACTTGCTTATAACTTTTCATGAAGATAAATCCGATTGGTTAACAGTGACATAATTTAAAGATGACTATCAATTGTCTATCTATCTATCTATCTATCTATCTATCTATCTATCTATCTATCTATCATCTATTTATCTGTAACTACTTCTCTCTCTCTTTCTGATTGATGCCAGAGAATCTTAGGGATGACCTGGAAGTTCTGATCCTACTTTCCCTACTTCCTGAGTGCTAGCATTATAACCACTCATGGCCTAAACTCCTTTATGTGGCTCTGGCAATGAGTCCAGCGCGCCATGATTGCATTGCAAATACTCTATCAATGAAGGTACATTGCTAGATCAATCTTTTGTTTGTTTGTTTTGCATAAATGAGATGTATTTTTCTTTGTTTACTGGTTGAGAATGAAAAATTATCTATTTTATAAAATAGATTTAGTATATTGACTTTGCCTGAGCCTTGCTCATATAACTTAAAGATAAAATTTGTTTTACATAGGAAAAACTGTAATACATAATACACAAATTAAAACAATACAAATAAGATCACCCCAAAGACAGAAAATTGTTTTTTATAAATAATATGTTGACAAAACACCTGTCATCAGCATAAGAATTATTTTTCTCACAGAAGAAAAACTAACTCAATTTTACTTCATAGGATATAAACTAAATCTAATTAGACTACAACATTAGAATGCTTTCTATGGTTATATTTAAAGATGATTTTGTTAGTCCTGATGAACCTTAAATAAATTATTAATTGCATGACAAAAGTCAAAGTAATTATTTATCACATATGAAATATCTAAACAGAAATTTAATAGATTATGAAACACACTGTTTTCTAGAAGAATGGATGGATGAATTTAATTTTCTATTATTTTTTCTTATTCTATTTCTGCTTCCCTTTAAGAACTTGAGATGTTCCTGTGTCCGGCTATGCTGCCCATCATACAAAATCCCCAACCTTGTTTGAAGAACTTTATATGCATAGAACCCTTCACTCAGCGAGGCAGGGGTGGCACATGCCCTTAATCCTAGTACTCAGGAGGCAGAGGCAGGCAGATCTCTGTGAGTTCAATGTCATCTTGGTCTATAAAGTAAGTTCCAGAATGGCTCCAAAGCTACAGAGAAACCCTGTCTCAAACAACAACAACAAAAGAACCCTTCACTCATTCAGTGGAATTCATTGTACATTTCTAGACCTACTGTTTGTCCTGTGGGTACTAGAAGAAATTCCATGACTTTTAAATCCCATATTTCCTACATAATAGCTCTGTAATTTTTGTAGGAAAAGCCTTTGCTACATTTCAGTTGCTTCTGTTGAATAGAGATAATACAACAAAGTAACTTAAAAAATTCAGCCCATTGGATAATGGAAATATTTGATATAAAATGCTCAGTGAATGACGAGCATATCTTGTTATTGATGAACAATCGTATTTGTTTTTTGTTAATTCCAATAGAAAATTCAGCATCAGTTTTTATCTATGACATTGAGAAAGACGTCCCACCCTAGGAAGAGGAACCATTGGCCATTGATAAGATCTAATGAAGAAAGAGTTATTTTTCTTGAGTATTGACCCTGGTAAGTCAACCATAGTATAGTGGAAGGTTACATATCAGAAACTATATTGTCACAACTTGGAATTTATTGGGGAGACATACAGATTTAAATATGAGTGGATAGGGAATGGGGCTAGACTTGGAGTAGTTGATGGAGGAGTGAATATAATTGAAGCATATTTTCCAAACTTCTTAAAAGAAAATCTTTAATACAAGACACAGATTTGATGGGATATCAAGATTGGGTAAAAATAATCATTTATCTTGTAAACTTGACCATCATATTTTATCTGACCACTCCCCACACCCATGTAGGAAGGGAAAAATTAGCACCTGTAAATTGACCTCTGACCTTCATCCAGATGCTATGACACATATGAACCTGTGTGTGACTTTTTTTCTCCCTTCCATCTATCTTCATATAGACAAGCACACACATGAGTCTGCAAACACAAACACACACAAAACATATACACACACTAATAAATATAGTATAATAAATATTTACTTATGTAATAATTTCAAAGATTTTGTGTGACTCTTTTTCTACCTATAGTGAATCTGGAAATGATTTATGGTGCTGGGACACAAGGAGCTGTCAGCATGGGGAGCATATTCAATAGTGAAGATTTAACCATAAATTTGCTGCTGAATTCAAATGAACAATCATCCCCACCTCCCTAAAAGCTGAAATTGTCATCAAATTTTATGTTAGCTTAATTAAAGTGTCTTTTCCTATATGACAACGACGATTTCCTGAGAACTGTCTTGTTGCTATGAGAGCCTTGTAAAATGTTTTCTGTTTAGTAAATAGACTGAGATGGACAATATTTCACAAATATTTTTAGTGTACAGCCTCTAGAAATTAGATCTTTTGGAGTCAACAGACTGTTCCATAGTGAAATGTACCCTTTTTACTCACTATTCCACATATCTGTGACTGTGCAGCTTTGCCACACAAATGCACACCGTTGATATCTGTAAACAGCTCCACCTCTCCAGCTCCATGACAATTACTGTATCCCACCACTCGCATCTTTTGAGAGTTTCTCTCCATGCTGTAATGTGCTAGACTGTGGTACCTGTGATCTAGAGCAGCACTGATGCATTTGGATACTTCTAAGGCCGGCTGTGTAAAGGCAGACTCTCTGACCTGAGTGTTATCTTGCTAGCCATATTCTTTTTCCCCCTCAAGTTACTCCAGACAAAGCAAAATTTTGACTCTCCTAGGACATTACAATAGAAGAACATTTATGAAAGGAAAGTGACATCTATAATTTAAAGCAGTAAGGAATGGAGACTTTTCTGTAGCACATTAGAGAGCTTGGCCGTTAATTTCAGTTCAGTTCAAACTTTTTTGATGATTATAGCACCAGCCAGCAGGTAAACCTTATAAGCTATCCTACCTCAAAATCTCTTGTGTGAACCATAGCCAAATTCTGAAGTTCAAAAACTGTGTGAGACATAGATTTAAATACTTCAAAG
This sequence comes from Alexandromys fortis, assembly GCF_014885135.2. NCBI lineage: Eukaryota > Metazoa > Chordata > Mammalia > Rodentia > Cricetidae > Alexandromys > Alexandromys fortis. The sequence goes on from NW_026067927.1 coordinate 8,619,347, forward strand.
TTATTTCTATACCAATTAGTAGACCACCAGTACATATGTAATGCAATCACAATTCAAACTTATATATATTCAATGCTCTATAAATGTGACTGTCTTTTTTTTTAAAAAAAAATCAAAAATATTTGAATCCCAATCTAAATAGAAACCTCAAAAAAATTAATGAGAATATGAATTTGCTTTACTCATACTTAAAATTTTTACTTTGCATTGTTTGCTATCTTAAAAATCAATGCTATGTTTAAGACACCTTAACAATCTTGTATTATGTGTAATACACAGCCATACCATGAGCGCAATTTATTTTCATTCATATATATTAAATGTTAGGGGCCTACTGAAGTGAAACATAGTTGTAGTTTAATCTAACAGTGATGAATTACTGGAGTGAATTCATGTAAACAGGGAAATTGAAATTAAATTCATCACACCAAGGAAAACACTTCCTACCCATGTAAATTAGCAGCTTTTCCACTAAAATCAATTTGTTTTGGTAAATTATGCAAAAATCCTCAAAGGGCCTAGGTAAGTAATTTATTATACTCTTGGCTGTTTCATAATGTTAGGAAATAAAATGTATTCACACAATATTAGAGGCATAAGCTGGGAACTTTAGTGACAATTTTTGTTTATTACAATTAATCTAACTTGACTGAACCATCAGAACACCCGCATTATGTGGGGCATGCAATCATTTTCTCTGGTCTTTAGATGATGCTGAATGGTAAATGAAACAAAATAGAAGCTCAACTCTTCAGGTTTGAGCACTTACTATTTCCTGGTTCCTCCACCCCATGTCAGTAATTTCCATACAAAACATCTTAGACTTCATAGTTCTAAGATGAGAAATCACCTTCCAGAGGGAACATGAGAATAACAGTTGTTATGAAGATTTTGGGTATATTGCTGTGAAATTCAAATCACAACACTTATTTTGAAGGAATTTTATAATGAGATATCTGCAAATCAAAGGTACAATTGGTATTAATTTGTTATCCTGAACCGGGCTGCTTTGCATGCATTATTTCCTGCTGGACTATGAAATCATAAATAGCATTACTTTCCTAAAGTAATGTAATGTACAATGACCTCTCATTACTTGTGGAAGTTTGAATCAGAATGACTTCATAGGCTTATATATCTGACTGTTTGGTCCCCAACTGGTGACATATGGCCTTGTTATAGGATGTTTGTCACTGGAGGCCACTTTGAGATTAAAAAGATCCACTGTATTGCCAGTGTGTCTTATTCTGTCTCTGTTTCCTATTTGTACACCAACAGTTTCTGCTACCATTGTTCTTTGTTCTGACGTCATGAAACTCTAAACCTCTGAAACTGCTAGATCAATCGAATACTCTGTTTTATAAATCTCTTTTGTCATGATGTATCATCAAAAAAATATTTCCTACAAGCTAAGATTTTACCTAAAGTCTTTATTCATATTGCTTGTAAAATGATTTCTGTGAACTAAATGTAAAATGCCCATAATAGGTTGTAGTATTTTAACACATGGTCCCTAACTGGTGGTGCTGTCTTCTTAGAAGGCTAAAGAATGCAGAGTGTAGGGATTAACTGGAGGAAGCAGATGCCTGATTAGACTTTGAGGGAAATATCCTGGCCACCCTGCACTGTTCCCCTCAGATATGAGAAAGCTGTCTCCTAAATGGATACCATAACCAAGAGCTCCTCCGATAGACATGACTTTCTTGAAATCATGAAGCTGGAAGAATCCGTTTTCTCTTAGTTTGTTGCATATATGGTGTGTGCTCACAGTTACAGCTTTCATTTCAGGCTTAGCCTTTTGAATCACTGAAATGCAGTCCGTCTACTTTAGCTTTTCTACTTCCGTTGGTATGCAGTGGCAAATGTAAATGTTCAAGTAGATAAATCAAGAATCACTTTGGAGATATGCTTTAAGACATATATGTGAGAGACTTTCTGAATTGGTTTATTTAAGGTAGTATCAGTTCATGAGCTAGTGTCTAAAGCTGAATAAAAACAGAAAGCTAGCTGAGGAATAGTATTTCCTCTCCCCTCCCCTCCCCTCGCTCCCCTCCCCTCCTCTCCCCTCCCCTCCCCTCTCCTCTCCTCTCCTCCCCTCTCCTCCCCTCCCCTTTCCTCTTCTCTCCCCCTCCCTCTCCTCTCCTTTTCTCTCCTCTCCCCTCCTCTTCCCTCTCCTCTCATCTTCCCTCCCATATCCTCATCTCTGCTTATCTACTCTCCGCTCTGTTCTTCTCTTTCTAGCTCACCTTTCTGGCAACCACACTGCTTCCCAAGTGTGAATTCAATTGAGCCTCTACCTCTAAAGCCATAACTTCTCTATGATGGAATGTACTCTTGAATTGTGGCCATAACAAACCAAGCCTTCCTCAAGTTCTTTACTCAGGTGTTTATCACAGAAAGGAGAAAAGTTACTACAGAGGCATTTATTCCTATTCTTAAGAAGTATTTAAGGTACTTTTTTCATAGAACTGTCATTATTTAGTTGAACATTATTTTGAGTATTTTTTATAGCTTGTGTAAGTATGCATGTATATGTATAAATAAATTTATAGATATACATATAACAAAACCATTTTTCTTGACCATTTTTGTTACCAGATTTTCTAATTTATTCTGCTTTCTGCATTACCAACAAGGTTTCTATATTGTTGTTTCTGATTTGTTTTTGCTATTTACTTATATAAGTCAAAATTAACAAACATAACTGTGAAATAATTAGAACTTTGTAGTGAAACATAATAAACACCATAACATTGGCCATTGTAAACATCTTAACCAATTTATAAATTAAGATAAATGTTAACCTTTTCTTTTGGTAATAGATGAGGCCTGATTTTTCGGGTATATTAAAAAATGGTATTTTGTAATTAAATGACCAGAATAAATGGTCATTTATTCTGAAATTAATGAAACTGCAGTGTCAACAGGGCTTTGTAGAATCTTTAAAGTTTCACATCATGGCTCCACAGGCCAGCATTTTGGACTTGTTCATATAATTTTATTCTATCGGCATCTTTGTAATAGTTTTGCAAAGAAAATGGTCCATTCAACAAAATGCAATGCTTTATTTCAAAGAGTGAGCTGGAATAGCTTCATATAGAATACTCTTCTCCCTTTAAAGACTTACACACAACATACATACAGAAAACTAAAATGATAATGTGATACTATATCAAATTTAAATAATCCAGGATCCAGGATTTTTAAATGCAACATACAAGGATTTTTTCTCTTTCCGTTGCAGTCGTTATGTGTTTATAAAATTCATGCTTGAATTTCCTGGGCGATTCATAATTATGTTCTTTGCAATGTCAATTTTATTATAATTATCTTGAAATATGTTTAAAAATATTAACATTACATTTTCAAGTAATCACTCTGTCTGACATACAAATATAATAAATTATATACTTAACAAAATGAATAAAAACATAATTTGATTGCTTTATATAAAATTACATTTTAAAAATTAAAGCAGCTTCCTATCTGAAGTCTCTTATTAAGCAATATTAATATCACATTTCAAGCTTGTACAGCTCATTGACAGTGAACATTGCAGCTTAAGAACATTAAAAATATATAAAACTCATATTAGTATCCAACAACTCCTGGTATTGATAGGATGTTGCTCCATTTAAGTGGCCTGTGAAGTTTTCTAAAGCTGAAACCTACACTTTCCTACTTCCCTCTTGTTGCCTCAGCTTCTCTCATTAATCTTGCAGGAAATGATGCTAATACAGTAGTTGCAGGGGGGATCAGCGTCAGCTTATTCTCTGCTTGTGATCCCAGTGGGTGTGAGGTGGGAGCAATTAAGACCATGTGTGTATGGTGTTTTGAGGCACCACAAAGAGAGATTAATTAGGTCTCACACCATACTAGTGACATTTCCAATGGTGCTTTTGATGGGCCTGGTCCAATGTGATGGGGTCTCAGGATAATGATGGATAACTGATCTCAGAAGAAGGGAATTGAGGATAAGAAATGAAGAAAGAACATCTGGTGGCTCTAACAATGGCTGAACCATGGCTATGGATAGTGGTACAAATATGAAAGGTCTTATGAACACACACGTACACACGTCACTTTGAAAGTTGTTGTGATTTCGCATATCCATGTTAAATGATAACTATAAGAGTATCTATTTTGACTAAAGGCGTTTAAACAAATTTATCTGTCCACAGTGCTGTGCCATTCAACTGGAAATAACACAGGGTTAATTTTGGAGCCTTGCTGTGAGCATGCAAATCATCCACACTTCATCTCAGTTTCCTGATATTTAAGATTTGGGCAGAAAAGAAGGCATTTTGGTCAAATTAAATCCCTGTTTGTTTAAGGCTTTCAAAAAACTGGATGACACTCTAATTTCAAACCATGGAGTCATTTATACTGGTCATTTAATTTAAAAAAAACTATATTGTTATATTTCAAAATTCTTTTCAAAAGCCTGAACACTCCATTAAGAAGTAAGTATATCATTTGAACTTAGTTTCAAACAAACTTTGAGGTTTGGGTATGAAAGAGCATACACAGTAGAGAAAGAACACAGAAATCATTTGAAATAAAGTTGAATGTGAGACAAACCATGTTTCTCGGCCACATGATCCACTGCCAATGATGACACTCCCAACATCATAGCTTCTATATTAGTAAGGGTATCTCGTGCTGTGCTTAAAATCAACATTGCGGGAACAGAACGGTTTATTACATCTTACAGCTTGGAGTACATCATCCAGGAAAGTGAGGGCAGGAACTCAAGGCAGGAACCTGGAGGCAGGAGCTGATGTAAGGGTCATGGAGACGTGTTTCTTATTGGCTGGCTCGCCATAGACTGCTCAGCCTGCTTTCTTATCCTATCCAGGACTACCTGCTCAGTGGTAGCGCTATCCACCAGGTGCTGAATTCTCCAACTTTAATTACTAATCAGGAAAATGCGACACAAGTTTGTCTGGGGGCTGATCTACAGGTGTTTTCTCTTTTGAGGTTTCCCCTTCTCATATGACTCTAGATTGTGACTTGGTAGCATAAAGAGTAGCCAGGGCACCATGAATACAATGATGGATCGAAATCCCTCTCAGCTTGCAAGACAAAATCAGGTTTTCCTCTATTAAGTTGTTTCTGTGAGACATTGAATCTCAGTGATGCAAACATTCCACAAAACATGAATATGAAAGGAAAACTCCCTGCCCCGCTCGCCATCATGATATGCCTTCTAGATCATATGCCTTTTAAGAGTAATGTTCTTTCCTGGAAGTCTCATTTTTCACATGTTTAATATTGCTGCAACCATTTTCTTCATCTGAGACATTCTTTTTCCTTTGTTACATGAGTAATCTGGCCTTCATTCAAATGCCAGGGAGGCCAGCGCATTCACTCACATTGAACTTCTTCCCCATCTTCCTTCCAAACTTATGCTTTTTCTTTTAAAATAGGTTTTGCTTTCCTATCACGGGTATTTTCTGCCCTTGAAGAAATAACCTGTCTGCCACCTGTGTGTATAAGATCTCTTGCTTGTCTCATCCTCTGCACTGAGCATAACCGCTTGTGCCGTATTTACAGAGTAAATTTTCATTTTGTATGCCTGCATAACACATTTATTAATTTATAAGATCAATATGCAGATGTGATGTGTTCTTGGGTTATATATAAAACTCCGATTTAGAGGTGGAGTTGCCTTATCAGCAGTTACCATAATTATAATAATTGCATGCGACATGGTAGATGTATATTGTGCCCTATTCCCTAAATATCTGTATGAATTTGGGAGCCATTCCAGAATGAAAGAGCAGAATATACGTATACTTCCTGCTATGAGCAGATAGAGTATAATTTTATGAACCAAAAATCACTGTCGTGTTTATTCTGGGAATCCAGCAGAAGCATTTTCCTCTTGCAGGTTAAAGCTTTCAGCTTTAATCTGAATAAAAAAGCAGTCTCCTTTTAAGCTAACATTAGTGATTTTATCTTTAGTATTAGCCAAATACAAAAAAAGTTTCAATATAAGTTTTGCTAAGAACATTGCACAAATAAGTGGAGACAGGAAAGTAATGAAAGATGAAAAGAGGTATATTCCAAGTATCCTGGCATTGCTCTAATAAAGAAATAAGCCTTTTTTTTCCCCAATCATTTCTCAGTATGTCTCCCTTTACATACTGTAGTCATGCAAGTCAGCCTACCTGACCAGTAACCAGATTTTATGGCAATAGTTTTTTGGCCAATAGTATATTTTTTTCCACCCAAACAATCAATAAGACAAAATAAAAAAGCACTCAGCCTCATGTGATGGCTCAGTGGGTGAAGGAACTTCCTCTCAACCCTGATGATCAGTTAGAATTTCAAGACCCACAGTGTTAGAGGAATTGCAAGTTGTCCTCTGGCTTCTACACAGTCACACACACACACACACACACACACACACACACACACACACACAGGCTTCTGTTTGTACACACACATAAACACACATAAATAGATGTAATAAAAAACCTTAAATTCTCGAATAACTTTCTAAAGGGTAATAAGTTTGAGTAAAAGTTTCCTTAACCAAACAGAATGATCTACTCATGGTTTATTCACTGACAGCTAAAAGTCAAAATATTTGAGAGAAATAAAATATACTTTTATAAATAGTTGCATTAATGCAAAGCATCTTGTTGATGATATTAATGAAGATTGTGGATGTTCTTGTTGAGCATGGTTTGCCACTTTTTTCAACTTTGACAAAAAAACACTACATACACACACCAAACCAACCAAATCTACAAATGCCAAAGAGCGGATATCACAATTCATTTTGGAAAATTCTCTTTTACGGAAAAAAAACTGAAAACAAAGTAAATTTTGAAGAGTGTCATCGTACTAAAATTATTTCCTCATAAAGGTGATAAAAAGTTTGAGAAAACAAACTAAAAGTAAGATTCATATTTAGCAATTGTAAGTCTTCACTAAGCTTGGAAATATGTCTGCATTTAAGATGAAAGAAAGATCTAATTCAAGGAACTAGGGAATTTGGGGGGAAAAACAACAGACTTATTAGAGAAACAACTACAAGCTTGGGTTTGGTGGGCAATGATTTTCAACAAGGTGTGGTTCCCCTCCATGTGGCACTGTTGACTCGCAGATACGTGAAAATGCATGGTGAGACTTTGTTTGACTTACTGAAAAGGGTTTGTAATTAGTACTTAATGGGTAGAGGATAAGGAAGCTGTCATGTGTCCTCATAAGCAAGTGTCAAATCTTTGCTTTCATATATAGTATCTGTAATTGGTACCCCAGCTGTGAGGTGGGGGTTGAGGCTATAGCAGAATTTTAGACAATGGGCCTATGTCTTAATTAGCCAAAGGAAAGCTGGACTTACATATCTTCTGTTGGCAAAATTTGTTAACTCTCCATCACTGTGAGAAAACACCCGAGACAAACACCTAAAAGGATAAAATGTTTCATTTGCCACGTGTTTTCAGAGTTGTGTGTTTCCAGTTGATTGATCCGGTTGCTCTCAGCCTCATCCTGAGCCAGAACATTGTGGTGGAAGAGCCTGGGAAGAGTAAACTGTTTCTCTGATGATGCTCAAGAGGACAAGAAGCAGCAGAGAAAAGAGTAGAAACCAGCCCCAACAGACACTACAGCAAGGCCACATTCTTAGGAACCCCGGTCATTGAGGCTAAATAGCTTGATGTGTCTGTAGTTTATGGTACTTTTAATAACGGGGAAAGAGTTGAGGTAATGGAAGGTGGAGGTATGAATCAGCTATAGGACAAAAAGCAGTGCTATTTTAAATCTGAAAACTTCTATAGAATCATAAACAGTAATTGATCAGAGTTTTAAAAAATAATTGATGACACCAATTTACTTCATTTTACATTACGGTACATAAAGAGGTAACTTGTTTAATTCATAAAAAAAGTGTGTGTGTGTGTGTGTGTGTGAGAGAGAGAGAGAGAGAGAGAGAGAGAGAGAGAGAGAGAGAGAGAGAGCACGCACATGTTTGTATGAATCACATGATGCAACTCTGTACGACACTCAAGCAAAGAGCTTTACAGATTCTTCGGAATACCTGGTGATTTTCAGTTTCTCTCTGACTCCTGCTTTATGTACATAATGTTGCCGAAAAGTGAAAAAAAAAAAAAAAAAGTGCTGGATGTTACCATCCTGCCCACAAGATGGCAGTGGAAAACAGTTTCTAATGGTAGGACAGCAGTGTCTAGGCTGGTTGGGGAGTGAAACATTTTCTCTTAGAAATTCAATTTATGCCTGTCTATCAGAAGAGGATAAAGGGGATTTCGGAGGCAGAGAGCGAGAAGGAGAAAACAGCATTAGTAGGACAATTTCTTTATAAGAAACAAAAGGCAGAAGGTTTTTGCTCTAATGTCACAGACATACTATTTATCCACGAGAAATTGTGTTCACATAATCACAGTGTTATATTATTAACACATGTGTGTGTGTTGCAGCAGAATACAATTCCTTAAACAATCTCTGTGACTTTTCTTTCTATATAAAATGATTTGACATGCTGACTTTGTTTTAGTGTTTATTTTACTGCCGAGTACGGTCCCATTTCATTGCTCAGTAATGTAGTTTTCATTCACTTGTAATAATGTGTCATGCAAGGTAACTTCTTGGACAGGATGTAATGTTAATACTGAGATCAAAACTTTGTATTTTAAATTGTACCTTGACTTTAAAACAAGAGGGGTTTTCTTGTGTATGATTTAATGAAGAATTATTTCTCATTGAATAAACATCTAACAACTTCTGCTCTTAACCCCTTTTCACCAAAATTTGCTTACAGAAGATGCTACTATTAGATTCAATTTATAAAATATGTATTTTCATGGGTGTTTATAGCAAATATATATGAATATATATGAAATATCCATATATATGAATAATGAAAAAATGATGTTGTTGAAGTTGCTACCTCATTAAAGTGATCAAACCAAGATAAAAAGTTTGGATGTGGGGAGTCCAAGGCCCTCCCACCTCCTTCCAGGTCTAGTAAGGTGAGCATCCAAACAGTCTAGGCTCCGACAAAGCCAGTACGTGCAGTAGGATCAAAACCCATTGCCATTGTTCTTGACTTCTCAGCAGTCCTCGTTGTCCGATATGTTCAGCGAGTCCGGTTTTATCCCATGATTTTTCAGACCCAGGCCAGCTGGCCTTGGTGAGTTCCCGATAGAACATCCCCACTTTCTCAGTGTGTGGGTGTACCCCTCGCGGTCCTGAGTTCCTTGCTCGTGCTCTCTCTCCTTCTGCTCCTGATTTGAACCTTGAGGTTTCAGTCCGGTGCTCCAATGTGGGACTCTGTCTCTGACAACCCTGACTGCTCTTCGGGCTGATGAGGGAGGGGGAGTTGATTAAGCGAGGGGGAGGGAAATGGGAGGCGGTGTCGGGGAGGAGACAGAAATCTTTAATAAATAAATAAATAAATAAATAAATAAATAAATAAATAAATAAATAAATAAAAGTTTGGATGTTGTGATACTTTGAATAGGTATGTCTCCTATGTACTCACGTGTTTGGCCTCTAGGAAATAGCACTATTAGGAGGTGTAGCTTATTTGGAGTAGGTATGGCCTTGCTGTGGAAGTGTGTCACTGCCGGGATGGGATTTGAGATTTCATATGCTCAAGCTATGGCTGGCACTCAGTTTTTCCTGCTTCTGCCTGTGGGTCAAGATGTAGAACACTTTTTTACCTCTCCAGTTCAATGTTTGTCTATATGCTGCCTTGATTCCTGCCGTGATGATAATGGACTAAACCTCTGAACCTGCAAGACAGCCGCAATTAAATGTTTTCCTTTATAAGAGTTGTCTTGGTCACGGTATCTCTTCACAGCAATAGAAACTCTCAATAAGACAAAACTTGGTAACAGGGACTGGAATATTTTTTATTGCTGTGACAGGTCTGAACAGGCTTTTGTTTGGAGGAATATAGAGTTTGGGAGTTTGAATTTAAAAAGCAATTGAATGCTTAAGTGGGACCATACTAGTAGAAGCATGGAAGACAGTAGTGCCGAGGGTGATTTGAAAAGTTGAGGCCCTGGCTCAAGAGGTTTCAGAGAAGAAGAATTTTAGTATGTTGCTTAGAAATCATTCTTGTGATATTTTGGTTAAGATTGAAGATGCTTTTGCCCTTTTCTGAAAAGTCTGCTTGGAGCTAAAGAGAAGATTAGTTCCATTGGCAGAGGAAATCTCAAAGCCACCTAGGATTGACTCTGTTACATGGTTATCAGTGGTTACTCTAGCACAGATCTACAATTAAAAAGAAACAAATTGAGCAGGAGGCAATATCAAATGTATAATTTTAGGAGAAAAGTTGTACCAGAAAGTGGAATGGAGGTAAATTCTGTGTATGTGCGCATTGGGAGTGTATGGTTGGGGAGGGTCATAAGCTGATGTGATTATTTAGGACTCCTGAACTGCAAAGGAAAATTCTTCATAACTACATGAGCATCTCTCCCTCCATAGACTGAACTAGGACTTAGCAGCCAAATATCAAGAGGGATGGAGGAAACAATCATAATTTAACTTGGACATAGTGAATCATACAATAAGGTTTTAATGGCAAAGGAAAATATTATTCTGTCTTAATTATTTAAAATACTCACATATGTTATTACACAGCTACTTCAATGCTTATCTGAGTAAACACAATGGTTAGAGGAACTGGCAGGAAAACAGTTGATTCTGATGGGAGGTTGGGAAGAGAATGAGTAATAATATCATGCAGTCACCTTTATAAATGGAATCCATTTCCAGGTATACCTCAAAAATCATTTTCATGAGGAATTATCATCCCTTATACATATAGAGTAGAATTTTTGATCAGCGATGTCCCCAACAGAACAAAGGATTCAGAGAATGTAAACACAGAAATCAGATATAGAGTGAAAATAGATATTTGAGTTGAGAGTCAAAATGCTTTTTAAATATAAAGGAGATATTTTTTAGGCTACTTTCTTATGATATAAGAAATAAAGAGCCATGGATTCTAGACAACTAAGAAAAGTAAAAATGCAGGGTAGAATGCTATGGGACAATGGTCTGTATCCTGTCAATTATATTTTAAATAAATGCTGATTGGCCAGTTAAAAAAAAAAAAAGGACAGATAGTTTTGTAAGAATTCCATTTAAACTTATCAGTCAATGAAGAATGACTTGGTATCATATGACAATATTTATCAATTTATTTATTGATAAATATATTTATCAATATATTTATTGTCACAGGGATTGACAATAAAGAAGTACTAAGTTACAATCAAGATTAGGATATGAGATAACACTGGCATTATCCATTTATATTTAGCATTGTTGTTTTATTTATATTATATTTAATATATTTTATTATAGAACTCACTTTTATCACCTTTTATCAGGGTGACATAATATTTATTTCCTAATTACATTTACTTAAGTTAAATACCAGTCCATTAAAAAAAATACTTAATATTAGTCATACACTAGCACCAGCGTATAAGGTTATCTGTAAACAACTGAACTCCTGCAGTTGTTCTTCCTACTGATTGGCATAACAATCACCTGGGGACTTTAAATATATACAGGTTAGGTTGCCATCCCATACCAATTAAGCTAGAATCTCTGAGAAGTGGAGCCCTATTATTGATTTTTTTCACAGCTCCGCAATGATTCTAATGTGAGGCTGTAGCTGAGAACCCATAAGTAGCAGGATACAGATTTTAAAGACTGAAGAGCAGATATTCTGAGGCAGGTACACATTTAGCTGTAGAGATGGCCACAAACAAGCAGCTATAATGATATTATCATATTAAATATTTCATATAGCAAGATTTCTTTTGGAAGAATAAGAAATTGAATTCCAGCATAATAAAAGCCCACCCTCGCACTACAGATTGAAGACTTTCTGTCGGAGCAGTTCCCACTGGGACCATGCTCAGGTTCAGCACTTTAGTTTAATTTGTCACCTTAAGAAAGCCTCTTGACTCCTTGATGCAACAATTTCCATTTTTATAAAATAAAAGAAGAGCAGATGTTGACAAGGGTGGCCCCCAAAGATCCGTCCAACGGTAAATTTTGAGGAATGACTTGTTCCAGTTTCATTTGTTTCTAACGTTAATAATTGAAAGTAGAATCACAGAGGCCATAAATGAGGTTTCACTTTACTCTTTTTGTAATATATACAGCTTTTGAAAACTAATTTTTCTTCCCCTGAGCTGACAGTTCAGCTGGCAAGCAACCTTTTAAAAGCCTTACCCAGAGAAGAAACAAGCTTCAGTATGCACAGAGAAGACATGGCTGACCTAGTAATGAGACTGGCACAATTGCATTGATTTTCTTCTTGACCTCCCTTTCCATTTAACCATTTGTCAATACTGGAGAAAGGAAGCTGTAGAATATAATTTTTCAGTAGCTAGAAAAAATATAACTTGTCCGACAAGGAAGTTGGAATGCTATTTTGACACAGACTCAGAGCTTCAAGTAAAATGAATTAAGTTTTCTGCAGGCACATATAAATATTTTAAACAATTAAAACATTTTAAAAATATAGTCTGTTTGTCTGTGTGTGTGTGTGTGTGTGGTATGTGTGTAGGCAAATGGTAACTATAGACATAAGTGTTACAGTGCATATGTGGAAGCCAGAGGACAAGTCTATGGAGGAGTTTCCTAATTCTTTCTTTATCTAGGCTACAACAATTAAACTCATGTTTCTAGGTCTGCAGGGGAGTAAAAGAGATACATTTTCTCCATTCCCAATGATGCACTTTATATCCCTTTCTAGAGACAAAGATATTCATTAAAGATTTCTATTTGCTAAATTATATATCATTAAATTTTGCATTTGCTTTTTCTGATGTGTACTGGTTAATAAAGCAAGTTAGCTCATTTAATCAATGCTTTATTAACCTGTACACATCAGAAAGAGCAAATGCAAAACTTAATGATATATAATTTAGCAAATAGAAATGTCTGAGTGAATATCTTTGTTCCTAGTGAGCTAACTATCTTAAGTAAGACAAAACTTACAGATTTCACTCTAAACAAAAACTACTTAGTCTTTCTTTTTTAGAGTATAAGTACAGGAAAATATGAAATGTTAACTTTTGAGAACTTGGGTTTTCTTATCTGTCAATCAAAACATACTGTCTGTCAAAAACTGATCTTGACAAAGCAATGGATATTGTGCCACTAGAAGAAATAAAGAAGGGAGAGTTTTCTTTATAAAATGAACTTACAGCCAGGTGGTGGTGGTGCCAGCCTTTAATCCCAGCACTTGGGAGGCAGAGGCAAGCAGATCTCTGTGAATTTGAGGCCAGACTGGTTTACAAGAGCTAGTTCCAGGACAGGCACCAAAGCTACAGAGAAATCTTGTCTCGAAAAAACCAAATAAATAATAAATAAATTAATAAATAAATAAATAAATAAAATGAACTTACTAGAGAAATATCATGTGTCTTATGTATTTCATATGTGTAATGTTCCTTTAAATCTGAAGTGCTAGGTTTTAATGTGTTTGTGTGATGGAATGTTATTTGAATATTTGGGTCTCCAAGCAATGAGTTGTTAGGTAAGTTACTTAATGTACTGTTTACTTTTAAAAATAATCCTTAATTTCTTGCAATTTTACTGTTTGTTTAGGATTGACATATAAAGGTAAGAATCAATCCATTTTTCTTCATGTAACATACATATAGTTTTCATGTGTGGGGGATGCAATTTTGTTCAAACTTGTGGAAACCTGATGTTGATGTGTGTGTGTGTGCGTTTCTACATTGCAAATCTGGTAACACACACATACACGCATACTCATACACAGACACATAGAAGGGTACACAGATTCAAAGACACATAAGCATATATACATCAAAACACAATGTGGTTTTGTATTTTTCTATATGAATATGATCTTTGTTTATGTTTCTGTGGACATTAAATGCCTAGACAAGGCTAAAACATTGTTCAGCTGAAGGACAAATTTTGTGTACTCTATTTTTCAATCTGTAAAGGTCCACTACTACTTCAGCCAAAAATTACAGCTGGATGAATTTTAATTCTAGGTTATAAAAAGCCAAAAACCTTTCATTCTGTGTCCCATTAACACTTGCTCCTGGAGGTCTGACAAACTCGCTTAGAGAAGTTAGACAGTTCAGAGAGTACTGGGTGGGGGAAGCAACAGATAGATGCTGTGGTCCAAAGCTCAGCCTGAGTCTGTCCTTCAACTATTATAACTCAAGGATAGGTATGCTAATGAGGAAGTCATCATTGAATTGGGCACAGCTTCCCAGAGACCCAGAATCCTAGTGATTGAATCACTGCCAGCAAAAGAGACTTTTTAAAGCAGAGAAACACTGACCTCTGGCCAATCTCTCACCCAGAGTTAGTGAACATAGTGACACTGTTATTTAAATAAATAAAAATTTGAAATTATTTACTGAGATAACAGCATCATGTGTCTATTTTTATGCTTGGATGTTTAGTTTTAAATGCAATATATGTCTAGGTTTCTTCTCTTAATAGTAATGTCCTCAATCAGAAGTGCAATTATTTTTTATATTACACCACCCCAAATAACATGAATATACAGATTTGAGAGCAATAGAGCCAAATGAATACTGTGCAATCAAAGATTATGCTTTCTCATTGTAATCATCACCCTTGGTAAAGAATTACCAGGAAGGGAGGGTAAGAATATCCATTTAAAAGACAAACATAAAAACACAACATCAATACACATTAGTAGATAGGCAGGAGACATAGCAACAAACCTCTGCAGATCAGTATAAAACTAACAGATTCAGAACTGAATATCTGAAAATGCTGTGCCAGGATGCAAGCTCAAAGCACAAAATCAATGAAACTAAAACACAGCTTCATTCATCAGGAGGCTGTGTGAGGAAACATATCTTCATATTTCCTTCTGTGTATTAATGGAAACATTTTCATAGCTGAAACTTACAGGATACAACAATGCAGGGTTGCACACAACATAGAAATAAGTCTGTTTTACAGGTTGTGCCCTGTTTCAAACATGAGTGCAAACATGCTTGACACTATTTTATCAATAAATTTTCTGATATGATTCACTCAAGATACACAACTATGAACCTCTTTCGGTCGTAGGTTTCAATTCTTGCTTCCTTTAATGTGTCATATTCTGGGAATATCCTGAGAAGCCATAGTGACAATGATATATTTCCTTAGAGGAAATTTCATATTTCAGCAGAGGGAAATAAAGGATTTATGAATCATTTTTCCTGGTGGTCTATTATAATGATATCAGTAACTGTCAATAATCCATTAGCATGTGAGTCCTCAAATTAAGGCAATAATTACCTGTCACTCTCTCACTAACATTGCTTGCGGTTAGTTCCTTTATCTAGTCGCATTTCCATCTAGTAAATATAGAGAAAATATGAAATCAGAGAGAGAATAAATAACATATTTGCCACTCTTTATTGGGATGTTTACACATTACAAACATCAGGACATAATTGCAAAATTATTTAAATTTGAATTTTTCTTTGATGTTATAAGAATGAACTTGCTTTCAAAATTGATTCTAAGCTATGGATATAACATAATTCCAAAGAGAAAGCATTGATAACCTGCTGTTTCTTGATGAATCTGTACCAAAATATCCCAGCAAATAATTTATTATTTATAAGATGAGCTGGAGAAAACATATTCAGGGATCACTTTTCTGAGGGGAAAATGGAGGATACAGTAAATAAATGATGGAATAAAAGGGTGGATGTATTGAGTCTACTTTTGAGCATGCACTAGTCTCAAATATTTTACAATGGCATGGAATGTTGTATATAGATACTAATTTATGGTGATTTTTGTTATATATAATATATATACATATTATATATATAAATTCCTTTTCCTATTTAAAGCATTGAAGCATGTAGATCATTTAAAATGCAATGTAAAGTTTTAGCTATTTAGGATAATAAAGAAATACAGATTAATAGTCATTTATAACAATCAAACTTATAGTCATATTATGTATGTTTTCAAGGTAATACAGAAAAATATTCTAGTTAGATTGATAATCTTCAAACACTTCAAATACCTACATAATACGACATTTAAATTTTTTTTGCTGACAGAACATTTTTCATGACAATGAGACACATTTGTTCCTGGCATCACTAATTTACTTCAAAAAAGGATGATGGGCAGTTTGCTTTTTATGTAGGTTGCTTTCTTTGGGGTAAAAGGTAGCAGTCTGAGAAAAATTATACTTGCCTAAATAGGTAACTGCATGCTGTCCAAGTTGGACAAGCATGGACACAAAGAAAGTGACTGCCAACCTTTACAAAAACAAGTATAGTCCTTCAAAATTCCTATTCACAAAAAGAGAATTTCAGATATTCTAGACCTATAGACCAAACAAGGATTCTTCACAATTGTAGAAAAACCTTAGGTGGCTGTCCAGGCAGCAAATGTTTCTGTCATTTCTATAATTTTGACAATTGTTTGCTCTGTTATATTTACAGTTTCCCTTGTTACCAAGGAGACTAAAGAATCCCTCAAAAGAGATATAAAGTATAAAATGTTGAGAGACATAAAGACTGAAGTTGTTTAACTATGAAAATGTTTTTGGGGTTAAAAATATTTTTGGTTGGTAATACATACAAGTTAGGATAGAAAGTAAATTAGGTCCAAAACTTTGACTTACCAAGATTGAATGGATAATAAATTATTTTCTCTGTATTTGTTAAATATAAATGGATTGGATATTGTGAATGCAATTCTTACATGATAATTGTTCTTATTGTTTATAGGTTTATTATGTTATAGTATAAAACTTTTCTTTTTGTTTAGATTAAAGGCGGGGAATGTTGCAGAATATTCCTTTACACTATGTGAAGATGTGTCAGTGTGATTGTTTTAATAAAGAATTGAATGGCCAACAACTAGGAAGGAAAAGAGAGGATAAGTGGGACTTTTGGGGACATAGAGAACTTGGAAAGGAAGAAAGTCAGAGTCACCAACTGAATGCACAGGAAACAGGACATGTAGGAGGAGAGGTAACACCACAAGTCATTAGTAGCATGTAGATTAATAAAAATGAATTAATTTCAGTAATAAGAGCTAGTAAGAAACAAGCCTAAGCTAACGCTGAGCTTTTATAATTAATAAGAAGTCTCTGGGTGGCTATTTGGGAGCTGACAGGTGGGACAGAGAAAGACTGATTACACATAGGCATTTTTAAAAAATGTATAAATAATTAAAAAACATTTTGACTATATCTACCCCACATTAGTATTCCACCCTCCTCTCAAATTCACATACCTCTATTTTTATAATTATTATTTTTATGACACAGTACACATAAGCACACACATATATGTATAAAAGCTTCTCAGTTCAATTTTGTCATCTGATCACTGGGTCATACTAAACACCCAGGGACTTCATTCTGAAGAAAACATACTCCACCTCAGACATCATTGATGCCGCCTCCTCCTCTAGGAGTGATCCCTTGTAAGTCCTTACCCCAGACCTACTGGAAGGTTACTGGTATATTCTGTTGCATAATTTTTGAAAATTCATGAATGCAAAATTCCTGTTCAGTCCTGAATACACTATTTCATAGCGGTCTTCTTGGTACTCTTTATGATATTTGAGAAGTTTATTGGTCCAGCTTTTCTGGTGTTTTTATAATAACAGAACATCTTTTATGGAGAGTTTTATTGTGCTGGCTCATTTTATATCAACTCGACACAAGCTAAATTCTTTTGAGAGAAGAAAAGTCAATTAAGAAAACACCTAAAATACATTTTTTGTTTGTTTTTGTTTTTGTTTTTGTTTTTGTTGTTGTTCTTTTTTTTCGAGACAGCGTTTCTCTGTAACTTTGGAATTTGTCATGGAACTACCTCTTGTAGACCAGGCTGGCCTCAAACTCACAGAGATCCACATACCTCTGTTTCCAGAGTGCTTGGATTAAGGGGTGTGCCTTCTTAAGACTGGGCTATCAGCAAACATGATGGGCATTCTCTTAACTAGTGTGACTGATATGGTAGGGTCCAGGTCACTGTGGACGAATCCAGCCTAGACAGTTGGTCTTGTGATATATATATAAACAGAATGTGCAAGCCATGCAGAGAAATCTAGTAAGCGGCAGCCTTCCATGGCCTTTTTATCAGCTCCTGCCTCCAAATTTCTGCCCTGTTTGAGTTTCTGTCTCGACTTCTTTCAAAGGTGGACTACATTTTGGAAATGTAACCCAAGTAAACCCTTTCTTCCCAAACTTTCTTTTGGCCGTGGCATTTCATCAGAGCAGTGGAAAGCCAAACTAAGGCATTAATGCTTTATTTATTTATAGAACTTTGGCTAGCTGCATTTAAATATTTGGTATGACAAGTGTCAGCATTGGAATTCTATGATTAACCTAATTATTCACACATAATAAGTATATAAAATACAAAGGCCACTTATTTATTTTTATTTCCATACATACAAAGATTTTGAGAGTATTAGGCACAACAGGAACAGGTGAAAGCAACATAACTTCCCTGCGGTGGAGGATTAATAACACAAACAAAGGTAATGTATCACAGTAGCCAGTACAGCATCTAAACACTAGATAAAGCAATTGTGTCTCTCCTTACAGATCTTATGATCTTAAGGGGGAACGGATACTTTCAAAGTGAAGTAAAGAGAAATAGACTTTGGAAAGTAGCTACAAGATAATACAAAAGATAAGATTAGAAGGGTATGAACTAGCCATAATGTAACAGGAGTCCTCTAAAATTATAAAAATTTCTGAATTGTGAACACACAAAGCTTTTGTTGGGAGAAAAATCAAATGGGAAATAAGTACAGGCTGGATACCAACAAGAAAAAGAGAGTATCAGTGTTTCTCAGCAGGGAATAAGGAGCTACACACATATTCTTATCAGAAGAAATATTTTACTGCCATAACTACCAATTTCTGCTTCTTTTCCAAAATCTTTGCATTTATTTTGGCCTCTGAAACCTTAGGCAATGTTTTTTTTTTCCTTAAAACTCGATACATACAGGGTTAGGCAGTATTGGTATGGGACAAAAGGGAAACTTAGAAAAATTTTCACTTTCTCCATGTCTATTTTATCTATAACATATTCTTCATTAAATGTACGTTTATACGAATGAGGTTTAAGTTTTCCACTATGAACAATAGATTTTCCTACAGATCCATCACATGCAGTAATCTTTAAAGTTTCTAGGATGGGACCCCACAGCAACAACTCCACCTGTCTGAGATGACATCATGATGCTGATAGTGCTACTATAACACTGGTTTTGGGGTACCAGCTGCTGACATGGTGCACCTCCTCATGATGTGCACCTGGCCAAAACTCTCAATAATAACTTTGGGGGAAAAAACCCTATTGACTGCTATATTTCCTTAAATACTGTCCTAAGTATCACTTTTATTCTTTTATACACAGTCTTACTTCATCCCCAGAGATATCCACTTCAGTAATTTTATAATAAAATTTCTCTCACCATAAGAAAATGGTAAGTCCTTTGCTGTTTAGTTGCATAGCCCTTTCTAGACTTGCCTAAAAAGCAATGCATTTCCATCTCTTATTGAAGCTAAATCAAGTAGTATTACCAATTTTAATGAATAAAATACGCATCATTTCTTGCTCAGTCTAACATTACATATCATTATTCAGACATAGCTAATGAGTAAAGGAGGCACATAGGAAATAATTATAGTCATGATTAGTAGTATTATAGCTATGATTCCTTGAATGGCTAATATTTATTATCATTGTTCTATATACTTTATGAATATTATTTCAGTTAATATGTATAACAATCATAACACCTACACACAGACACACACACAATTTTTTTCACATGTGTTATACTGAAGTGTAACTTGCTCAGCGTAAGAGATCTTGCAAGCAGTAGACTGTAGCATTGAGCCAAAGTTATTTTTGACTCAACTACACTTTTGGTACAAAATGTTCCCTTCATAATAGTGAGAGAGGGGAAGCCTGAGAAGCCATGTTGCTTCTGTCAGAATTTTAGTATCAGAATTCAATAATACACACACTAGGGATATTTCTTCACCCAAAATAAAGCACTATATTTAAGTTGTCAACATAAGCAATAGTGTCTGTCCCATATTGTCATGATTCGGTCTTGAAGGGTTAATTATTTTCTGAACATAATATTCTAATTTTTCTAACATCACCTACTATAACTAAGAAGCATAATCCTTCAATGTTCTTTCCCTAGTTTCTTTCCCTTCCTTCTTCCTCTTCCTTTGATCTTTTTTTTTTGTTTGTTTCTGACTTCAACATTTCTGGCCAGCATGTATGTGAGATATGAGATAATAGAATTAAAATTTATATGATAAATTGAGGATAACAAATTGACCATTCAAATGTGTGACAATTTATTTGGCTTTTATTCTTACTTCACCCATGAGTAGTTTTTGTTTGTTTTTTTTTTTCTGTCCTTTCTTATGAGAGATGATGGTTCACATGGTGAGGAAGCATTAAGTTTTACACGTTTTGACTAACTCCAGAATAAAAATAAGCATTTTTTTTATGAAGTCAGCAGTTCAGCTTGTATTCACTGTAAATATCACCAAGGATAATTTCACTCTTCAATTATTTTCTTTCCATTTTGTTCTACTCTTTTATATCTTGTGAGACTTAAATTCAATAAATGTTAATCTACCATCACAGATAAACTCTTCCCTTCAGGCTTTTCTGAGAAAACCACTCCAGATTGTAACAAAATAACTACCACATCTGTTAAAAGCATGCAGTCATAAAAATATCTTTTCATTAGAGGACATAACAAATATTAGTGGAAAGGAAGTAATGAGGAAAAATGAATAAAGGAAGGAGCACTTTGATCTCTGGATGAATAGAGAGCTCTAGTCAGTGAGAAGCAGTGAGAAAGTGATTGCTCCTGAAGTCAAACGCATTCCCCACATGGAAGCATCCTGTCAGACCACCCTAGTCATGTCCATGCACAAGCAGTGAGTCACTGGTGGTGTGGGCTTTCCTGTGTAAAATTTCTAAATGCTTCCTTGACTATCCTCACTTGTTCTAGCTCTGGGTTTGAACAGATTTACCCCGTGGCTCTCGTCATTTCTTCCCAGGTTTTCTGCATGTGAAGTAGACCCGCATTATTCTACTTGCCTAAAATGAGTAATCAGCATTTTGAGAAGCCAATTTTTTTGCTCCTAAAATGAGTTTGTTATGGGTTTATTTTTCATTGCCTATCAAACAGATGTTGCCTGCTCTCTGAGGGATTTTCTGTGCTTCCCAGTCACTCTGGCTGGGTGGATTGCCAGATGCTCGAGCACTCTGCAGAGCTGCTCATGAATGCCAGGGAGGTAAGCGGATCTGCCTCAGTGAGAGGAAGGGAAATCAAAGTGCGATGAGCACGATGGGCCATGGGGTAGCTGTGGCATCCGAATGGAAAACTGCAAACAAGTACAGAACAGATGCGGACAAGCTCCGACTGCTGCGGAAGCAGCTTGCCGCTGAGGAAAGAGCATCAGATTGGAGTCAAACCTACCTGCTGAAATCCCAACCCTGCTGCTTACAGCCTCTGTCAATGGAAACCTTTGCCTCAACTCTAAACTACAGATTTTTATACTTGTGGACTGAGGTTGCTGTGTGGTCGAAATATGCCCTTAAATACAGGAGATGATCGATATATATTAGCTAATCACTTTTTTCTTAACTACTATTAAGTGGAATGAATACACCAAGAGTATTTTTCATTTTGTCCCCAAAATATTTTACAGATATAAGTTATCTAGCTGTTTATGTATGCATTTATGTGTCTATCTGTCTAGGTATTCATCTGCTCATAAATCTAAAATAGTACCTTGCTCCTTAATATGTCAAACATTTATGGGAACATCGGGAGTTAGAAATTTAGCTATCTACCCCAAAAGATATATATGAATACACAAATATATATTGGCTCATAGGGAGTGGCACTATTAAGAGACATGGCTTAGTTGGAAGGAATTGTGTCATTGGGTTTGGTGGGCTTTGACGTCACAAATGTGCAAGACAGAGCTAGTGTGATGCTCACTTTCTGCTGCCTGTTGATCAAGATGTAGAATGCATAGCTCCTTCTCCAGCACCATGCCTAACGTCATGCCGCCATGCTTCCCACGATGAAATAATGGAATAAACTGAAGAATGAATCTAATTAATAAAAATTGGAGTCAAATATATTGGGGGGGGGGACCTGAAAGATCCAGAGAACTGGCAGAAGCTGCCAATAGCTTCCTACTTGTCTCTGTTCCTTCACCCAAAATAGTTGAGATCTTGTTGCTGTTCCACCTTAATACTTCTCTCTGCCAGCTAAGCGCTAGGATTAAAAGTATGAGCCACCACCACCGGCTTCTTTGGTTAACTAGTGGTTAGTTACACCCTCTGATCTTGAGGCAAGTTTTATTTGCCAGAACCCGAACAAAATATCACACAACACTAAATGTTTGAACTGTAAGTCAGTCCCAATTATATGTCTTCCTTTATAAAATTTGCCCTGTTCATGGTGTCTCTTTAAAGCAATATAACCATAACCAAGACATATATATCTGATTAACTTGTCTGGACAGTAGAAATAATAATTGCCAATAACTAGCTTTCTGATTCTTAGGTATAGTTTTTTACATTTTATTTATATAGGCGTGGTTTTTCAAAGCTCTAAATGCTTATTAATTGGATATTAAACTTGCCCCAAAGGTCCAGGTGTTGAAATACTGGTCCCTAGGCCCTAGACACATTTGAGAGGTTAGCCTTTTAGGGTGGGAACCAATGATAATGAGTTGGATTATTAGTTGTGTTGCCTTGAACAAGACACTAAGTCTCCTTCCACTGCTTCCCCTCTTTACATCCTGTATATCACAGGCGCATTGTTTTCCTCATGTATGTTTACCCTGCTATGATAAACAACATAGTTGCAGTATTGTAGGAATAAGTCCCACCCCTTAGGGGGCGTGTTTGCCTCAGGCTAAAGTTTGCCTATAAATTTGGCAAGCATGCTCCCAGCCCTAGCTTCTGCTTTCCTGGTCTCCACAGGAACGATGGTTCTGTAAATCTATTCCTCCATTAAAGCTGTCTATATTTTGACAATCTGTCTGCATTCGCTTACACCGTTACACAGTATCATAGATAACAGGGATAAGCACCCATGGATTGGGATTGAAACCTTTGGAAATTGAGTTGATATAAAAGTGTTCCCTAAATTGATATGTTGTTTCTCTGTTTTAGTGGGAGAAAACTCACATATTCAACAAGACCTGGTAATTTTCTGCAGATAGTAATTATTGGGATGACTACAGATTTTAAATACTTCTCTTAGGAAATTTTATAAGATTTTAATTTCATGAACTCAATGAAGATTGGTCTTATTTTCTTTGTGGATTACCTATTGAGCAGTACTTTACTTGGATGTCAGTTCTAAAATTTGAGCTATTAAACAAACTAAAATTGACTGTTGCGGTGATACACACATCTGACAAGCTGATATAGTATGATCTATTTTGATCCAGAGTCACAACATTAACTTTTTTCAAATGTCTTATCCCCAAACAGAAATACTAAACATTTTCAAACATTTCTTTCTCTATCTCTCTGTGTGTCTCTCCCACACCCAAATAACACACACACACACACACACTTGAAAACACCATATTAGTGGATTCATCTTCAAACTGTAAATTTGTTCTTACGGCATGCATTATCTGTGGCAATCTGTCTAACTCTCTTTGGCCCCTTTGTAGAACTGTGACTGGGGAATAGGTATTATACATTAAAAGATTTTTGAGGCTAATTGATCTAGTGAATGTGAATCCAAATACCAAGCTTTCAATGGGGTTGATCCTTTTCTCCTTTATGTATAATCTGTACTGCCAGTTTTGAATCCACACAGCATGGACATGAATAAATTGATTTGTAAATATATCAAACATATTTTTCTTACTTTCACAATTACATAGTTCTCATTTGTAAATATTTCTTATTCTTTTTCTCCCTACTTCCTACCTCTGTTATTGACTTTACTTAGAGATTTGTAGATATCTGTGTTATAGCTTTAGTTCACAAATTTAGTACTATGCTGAATTAATTATAATGATCACTTCATCTGAAAGATGGAATAATCATCAAATAATTGTATAGTGATATTCTTCACATGACCTTGATTACATATCTATGTCTTTGTAGAATTAGAAGAACAATACAGAGGAAACAATGAAAAAAAAAACAAAAGTCAATTATTTAGCTATTAACTCATATTGATAGGATATTCTGAAACCAAGTGTGTTGACTTAATTGACAAGCTACAAAATGTTACCTGGGATAACATGATCTTTTACACCCAAATTTACCATGATATTTTTAGTGTAAAGTGATCATAAAATAGAAAAGCTTTAGAGTATTTTATCTTTGTTAAAGTATATACTTTTTTTATTTATTTTTAATACTTTTATGTTAAAAGCATCACAGTTTTTCTCACATTATCAAATTATGTTTTGAACAGAAATATCATCAATTTAAATATTTGTTATTAACTTCGAGGATTTGATTGTGTATAATGCTGTCTTCACAGGTTTTTTTTTTCTGATTATAGTTGAGATCCACTGTAGAATACATACAATGACACAGGAAAGACATTAAGATTAACATTTTGGATATCATTGAAATAATTTTCTTTACAATATTTGCTTGAGGTAAAAACTATATATAGTCTTCCGCTCATTTTGATGCAATAAATAATCTCATATATTTTCAGTTTTATTACTGGAGATTTTGGAGTGTCCATGTATGTCATTTTCAATGATATTTCATCGTCTCAGAGTTGCTAATGACTACAACTTTGTCCTACATAGTATGAGTTCGTAGGAACTATGGATCCTTGAGAGATTTAAGTGGGTGTGATACACCGGTCTGATTCTCATTTAAGTTTTTTCCTGATTTATTACAAATATTTTCTTACCATTCAGATCTTCTGACTTAGAGACAGGTGAAGGATCTCTGCTTCCTAAAGTCTTGATCCTCTTTAGTTCTTTATGCATTTCCAGGACACTTACTCTGGCATTAAGTGTCAACATTCCTCAGATATGTACCTAAGAAGCATCTCCTGGGTAGGGGATTAAGATGCTGTGCTCAGCAAAACAATGGGGATCTTGATCTTTCTTGAAGTTAACATGGCTTTTCTTGCAGATAATGAATGCAAATCATTTATTCTTTAGACATACCCAAGGTAAAATAGAATGCCAAATTGTCTAAGTTCTACTCTAATTTGGGACCTAAGCAAAACTGCAGCAGAGTTCAATGTGCTTCAGCTCCTACAAGTTTGCCCCGTTTTGTCATGGAACTAAAGAGTATTCCATGTAATTCTGAATTATGCTGTTATTTTGATAGCTAGTTCTATGCTTAACAGGGGTAAGTCATTTTCATGATATACACATTTGATATTATACTCAGAAGTGCCTTATGAGTTAAGACTTATTATAATGAAGCTTCCTGTAAATATAGGACACAAAAGCAGTAGAAATATGATATATTTTGAAGCTATAATTTGAACATAGTTTTTATCTTTAGTTTGAGCTTGTTAAGTCCTGAGGACAGTAAACTATACATTTGTTACAATAACTACTACATGGTATTTCTTTAAATAACCTCATTATTACTTTAAATGTGGGGGCCAATCTAATTACTCATCTTTTGTTTCTATGTCTTTAATCTATGCATTATAAATAAATACTAAATCCGATAATATGGATAAAATATTGAGTACATTTGTACCATACAGAACATTTTGGTAAATTATTATTATCATTGCTGATAGATTTATCATAAATGTAGTGGCCTGAAATATGAAAGAGGTAAATTATTTAGTAATCCCTGGCTTATTAGGAAAGATTTCACTATTCTTAAGTTGTATTTACAATCTTTATCATAGCAGCTGCAATGTCCTTGGAGAATACAATGGAGGCTGAGGTTTAAGAATCATTTCTACCATAGTGAATAAAATTGAAATCATTTGAAAAACATAAAAGACAAAGTGTGTGCAGACTTATCTGTGTTGTCTTCTATTGGCAGAATTACTACAAAAGAAAGCCATGCCTCCAGAGCATCAGTCCATGCGTTGAGAGATAGTAAAGTTTTGCTAACATTCATGTATGCATGCAAATGATTATCCAGAGTCCTGTAAAAATGATGTGGTGTATGGCGGAATATAGAATCTTGTCTCCTTCAGGTATACACAAATACAAAAAGTTCCCACACAATAAAAATCACACCATATGAGACAATACAGAATTTTGATCGTTATCATCGTCTTGCTACCACATTAAGCAAAAGCAGCAACATCTGTTCTCCATGTAGGTAGCAAACACTTCTCAGGTTGAGCAATTGACTCCCCACAAGCTGAGCAATTCAGTTGCCTGGTATCTACTTAGAAACATCTTTGTTAAAAATCTGTTTGATGGGAAGAAATAAATGTCCTTACATTACAATCCCTCCAGGAGAACTTTCCTTTTGCATCTGTGTCTTAATCTGTGTTAATCCATATACAGTATTTTTTACCAGATCACTGTTTCATTGTTTCACTAGTTAAAAGAGAATACTCTTTTCATGGAATGTTTCTGTTCAACCAAATTATACCTAGTCTAATTAACAGAGTCGTTGAGTCTCCCATGTCAAAATGTATAATTTTTCTACATGTGTCTGAAAAATGAAAACAATGTCCACAGTTTTGTACCCTGAATGGCAGGCAATATTCCTAGGTTAAAATATTCCTTATTTAAATAAGAGGCTAAGTGGTCTCTCAATTAATGCAGCTGATTTGAGACTACTGTTTGTCAACTTACTCTGTGATCAAAATAACTACAGTTTCAAAAATCATTTTGAGAACTACTAGTTCCTTTGGTCAGTAGATTATCACATTTTTGTTGGAAAGAAATTCAGATGAATTTATCGTCATAGAGTAATCATATGTAAGGACTTATGCTCGTCAGGATAGGAGAGTCCTCTCCTGTATTTTACATTTTATTTTTATTTTCCCCATTCTTCTTGAAATCTCCATTATCTGTAGCTTCATGTTCCAGGAGGATAAAGATATTCTATCATAGATAGAGTTGGACTATATATATATATATATATATATATATATATATATATATGTGTGTGTGTGTGTGTGTGTGTGTGTGTGTGTGTATGTGTGTATGTGTGTGTGTGTGTGTGTGTGTTTAAGGACTCTTTTTCTAAAAGAAAGAAATGCACTTTGGGGAGTTTGTGTTTTAAACAGTTAATCCTGAAAGTTGTAAGACTGATATCAGCAGAGATTTGTAGATTTGTGTAGAGGTTTGCTGTTATCTCGTTTCTCAATCGCCTTCCTACAATTTTCTAAATTAAATTTTGTGAAATGGTACCACAGGCTATCGATGGAATAATGTTGACAACAATTTAAATATCAAACACAGAGGCTTAGTTTAGAAAATTTCATTTTCCAGACTTCTAACCTCATTTTCGTCCCTCATTTTCTATAAATTTTATACTCAGGATATTTCCCAAGCCATCATCTACATTGCTATTTAAAAAAAAAAAAAAAACACTTTTTATCCAGTGCTCTTTGATGTTATGTGAAATTAGCCAGCTTAAATGTGATCTTTACACATATTTCACATTGTAACTTGCCTTGTTTTCTTGGCTGTAAGTTTGTGACAAAGAGCTGTATGGTTTTCTTTTGTGCTTTGTTTTTAAGTTATGATTACTGCGCCTAAGTGGTGAGCAAATTCTTCTCTTGGCCCATGTGTTGGGTAACAGGCCATATCTACTGTGGGCTTCAAAAGACTTATGATGTACTTTTTATTTTCTTTATTTCTCTATGTTAACACAAAATTGCTTTCAATGTTCAGAGAGCCTTAGAAATTGATCACAAATGACCTTGCTATCTGCTATTTAAGATGGCTATTTATTGTAGACATGCAAATTTTCATTTTTACATGGAGTATTAACTTTATCTGACATTTATTTCATTCCATAAACTAGTTGTCGTTGAATATAATTGAACAAATAAAGAAGAGACTATTAATACCATGTCCATTTCCTATTAATATTGTCTCACATGTTTTAAACATTTTAAGCATGGGAATTTTCCTCGTGTACAATATCTGAAGATAGGAAAGAGTTTTTGCTCTGCAATTCATTGTCATGAATAGTAACAAAACTTTCTATACCACCTAGCCAATCTGCTGATAAAAGGCAAAGGCACATAACAAAATCAGACTGAGACGGGAGAAGCTTCTTTCTTAATTGCAAATGTAAATGTTGCCAGGTGTTCATCTCTCTTGTTCTAATAAATAAATAATGAGAAAACATGATTAATATGAAGCATTGCTGCC
Source organism: Alexandromys fortis (assembly GCF_014885135.2). Classification (NCBI taxonomy): domain Eukaryota; kingdom Metazoa; phylum Chordata; class Mammalia; order Rodentia; family Cricetidae; genus Alexandromys; species Alexandromys fortis. The sequence goes on from NW_026067927.1 coordinate 8,647,722, forward strand.
TGGCTGTGAAGAGGGTTCTTGGAGAGTAAAGAGGGGAAATGATTTAGAAGGCAGAATCTGTGCTTGATGGCATATTTCAAAGAGATGCTTACTAAAAAAGCCGGTTATATTGGTATTGAGTTTGAGTGTCCTATTTAGGACCAGAACAACATCATGGATCTGGTAAAGGTGACAAAGTTCCCCTTGGATACTGAATGTAGGAGTTAGATGTGTCATCTGACATAACAGCATTGGAATATTTTGACTGAATTTTGTCCCAAGTTTGACCAAATTGTGTACTCAAACCTATCACCTATAGGATAAGTGGACTTTGTAAAGTGAACTACCTTTTCCTATCTTTCATTTCATCTGTTTCTTAACAATGATAGTAACACCTGTCTCAATTAGAAATATTGAATTCATTTCTCCACATAAAAATGGTTGGAATAAAAGGAGCTTTCCAAATGATAGTAATTTAGTCTTATTTTCTTTATCTGGAAAATGGAAATCATGTATAGAAAGAAATACATAGTATTATAGTCCCTTGCTGGAAAAAAGCAATGCTCATTAGCATATTACAATTTCTGACAAATCTCTACAGTAATGAAACCTGTATAATGTTAACACTGTAATCCACATATTTATTCAACCACAAAAATTATGTGATCACTTTTCTGAATGTAATTTGAGAAATACAGTCCAATCATAATGAAAGTTACTAGAGACATTAAGATGAATAATGAAGACACTATCACTATACATAACAACTGTAATAGTGTCAAGAACACAGGAAGAACACTTTCCCTTCTGACAATTCAGAAATCTGGGAAACAAATCAAGACTGCCAGCAACAGAATAGAACTTCGGCAAAGTATCTGTGAGCTTACATCATGCTTCATAAGACATGCATTCCGAATTTTCTATTCAAATCCTACACCTTGTGTTCAACTATTTATTTTTTGTGACTTCAGGAGATACTTTTAAACTGTGTTTTGAAGAGATAATTACCCACTGAAAGGTGATAGTATTTTTACAAGCGGCTAAGTCTTTGACCCATTCCTATTGACATTGGTGTTTTCTGTTATTTGAATGTCATGTGAGCCCCACAGGCTCATGTGCTTCATGATGTGTAATATTACCAAAAAGCAAAAGCACAAACCATGGAGCTATAGGAGTTAGCACTTTTCCTGCTTAATTTCCTTCCCTATATACCCTAATATTTTCTTGATATGTATTCATTTTTCTCATAGATAATAGAACTGCTCATTACATATTGAATATATATATATATATATATATATATATATATATATATATATATATAAACAGGTGTACATGTACATATGTGTGTGTCTGTGTGTGTGTGCATTAAGTTTTTTCATAAGGGCTAGCATTTCAGTGAGTGATTTGAGTCCTGGAAGACATCTTCTGAACAGTGGAAAATTATGGGGGCTCTTGAATCACAATTTAGTTTATTTTGCATTGTCCATTTATCATGAAACTATGGAAACAAAAGATTTAATGTTAAGGTTTGAACGTGAAATATCCCTATATATGTTTGGTTCTCAGCATATCATACATATAACACAGTCTTGATGTTGAAGTTTAGGTTAAGATGAAGAAAGCAGTGCATTTAAGAGAGACAGAATATAAAAATTCCCTGACGGGTTAGTTTCTGGCCCAAGTCTGCTTTTTGACTGCAGATAGGATTTGATCAAGCAGCTTCATTGTCCAACTATCACTGTTGCATGCATGACTTGTCTGGCAGGAGAGATGTACACTAGAAAATGGAGAGCCCATGTTGGGGAATATTATTTCAAAGTTTGTTGCTTTGTTTATTCTTCATTTGTTTAACTCTGTGAAGTGTGATTCTTTGCCAGTCTAAAACACCTAATGGTCTTAATAAAGTGCTTAGTGGCTAATAGCAAGGCAGGAACACGAATATGTAGGGCTAGCAGGCAGAAAGCATAAATAGAAGGAAAAATGAGGAAGAAGAAGAGCAAGAGCAAAAGAACAAAGAAAGGAGCACTCTAGGGACCAGCCCCCAAGTTTCACAGCCAGCCATAGAGTAAGAGTAAAAGTAAGATATACAGAAATAAAAAAAAAAGTAAAAGCCCAGAGGCAAAAGGTAGACATGATAATTTAAGAAAAGCTGGCAAGAAGCAAGTCAAGTTAAGGCCAGACATTTATAACTAATAATAAGCCGGCATGTGTCATTTATTTGAGAGTGGGATGGTGGACCCCTCAAAAACCTGAAAGAGTAAAACATCATACAACAAGTCTACATAAGCCAATATTTTCCTCTCTTAAGTATGTTGCATGAGGACCCACTTGTTTGTCCGACTGCCCGGATAGCTTAGCCCCGAAATAACCACAAAGAAACTATATTAATTAAAACACTGTTAGGCCCATTAGCTCTAGCTTCTTATGGGCTAACTCTTATATTAATGTAACCTATCTCTATTAATCTGTGTATTGTCACATGGCAGTGGCTTACCAGGTAAAATTCCCAGTATGGCTCCATGGTTTCTCTCTCTCTCTCTCTCTCTCTCTCTCTCTCTCTCTCTCTCTCTCTCTCTCTCTCTCTCCCTTCTCCCAGCATTCAGTCCAGTTTTTCCCCATCTACCTAAGCGCTGCCCAAGGCTGCTTCTTTATTCAAACTTATGTCTGGCACTTTTAAGTGGGCCATATCATATGTTCTAGGCGAGATCTTACTACCAATACTCTGCTAAATAGGCAAAGTAATGAACTAACTCCTAAGGACTTCTCTTTATCCCCCTAGGTTTGTACATCACCAAACCTTATCAGAAGTGATTCTTGTGCAGGAGATGATGACTAACACAGATACTCACAACCCAGGGCAGTGCAGAGATAAAAAGGACTGCCAAGTGCTCATCTCTTTATGGGGAATGTTATTATGGCCCCTTGTCACAGGCGCAGATATCATTTGTAAAACAGGGTAAAAAGATTGGAAGTGCCAGAGATAGCTGAGTACTGCTGAGAAACTGATTTTTAGACACAGCAGGGCTATTCTACACATGAATTCACAGTGGTTATGACTGCATTTGCAGACCTTCATAAGATCAAGTTTGCCAGAATACAACATGGATAGGTAATGTGCCTCTTTACTCAAAGACCAATCCCTATCTAAAAATCTGTTGGCAATGATGACTGCCTGAGGGAAGGAGTCAGTTTTCTTGGTAAGAGGACCTTTACAGACTGCATTTGTTTCATTGTCAGCAGTAAATTGACTTAGTAAGTTTAAGCGATCATATAACTGAAAAAAAAAAAAACAATGATGGTATCATAGGAAGAATTGAAAAGGATGGAGTGGGAAATAGTTATCAAAACAAAGTGTTTATTCAAAATGAGTGATACCAAAAACATAAAGGTAGAGATATAACTACAATGTCTGATTTCTGAATACTTCATATACCTTCAATAATATAAATCATATGCTAGATAGTTAAACTTCATAATACTAGCACAGAAAAAGTTTATTGGAACACAAAGTTAAGAAATATACTCAGACCTTCGCATCTCTCCTACACCCCCCTCACACTTCTCTCACCACACATTCAGCTACATCTTACTACCAATACACACAAACACATACAACACATAGACACTTCTCTCACATTTCTCTCCTAACTCCCCCTGCATCCCTCCTGCTGCTTCTCACAACTCTTAAACTTACTAAGTGTGTGTGTGTGGGGGTGTATGCACACACGCTTAAAAATGTGCAGAGTGAAGTGTGAGAGAAGTATGAAGACATGTAGTTGAGTGGCTAGAGAGATATAGAAGATACAGCTGTATAGAAGACAGATGTGTATTTAGGAGAGATATACGGGAAGGAAGAAATATATGGCAGTGAGGAGAATGTAACTTTGTGAATATAGATTTAACTATGTATAGAGATATGTAGCTGTGTAGAAAGCAGATGTAGCTGGGGAGAGAAATATAACTGTGAAAAGATATATAACTGTGATCTCTAGATATGTGTGTAAAGAGAGACATGTAACTGTTTGTCAAGAGATGTAACTATGTAGAGAGATTGTCAAGAAAGAGAAATTATATAAGTTGAAGTAAAGGAGAAGTTTGTTAACATAGGAAAGTCCAGTCTTCAGAGAGAAAAAAATTTCAAGATGCAGTAATAAAGAAAGAACATGTGACCCTTTTCCTAAAGACCCTTAGGTTGATAACCATTGATACTTTGGTTTCCTTAATGCAACCCGAGGTGCAGTCCTGGGAGCTTGCATCCTCAGGCTGCAACAAGTGTCTGTGTTCGCCACTTTCAAATAATCTAAACCCACTTCAAACATTACTGATTACACAGTTTTATATGTAAGGAATGTATCATTTTACTGACTACTACATACTTGGTCCTGCTATCCAGTGTGATATTAACGTTAGTTATATAGCATCCCTTTAACATTATCACCTAATAATTGTTAATCAAAGTACATTAAGGACAATAATTTATAAAGTCCTCTGCACCAGTAAGAAATGTGATAGCCAAAGAGAGGTAAGGAATTTGAAGCTTTTCAAAAAAATACCTACAGCGCATATGAAACACAAATAAACTAGAGCCAGACATTTCTAAAACTACAAAGACCTTCATCTCAATTCACATTACCTGATATATCATGAATGGCTTAAAAACAATTAAATCATAATAAGAAACAGATACAAAGGAAAAGAGAAAAATTCAGGAGACAAAATAAACATCAAAACTAGATTTAGAAACATCACAAATGTTGGTCAGATGATGTGATGGTCTGTAATACGTTAAAAATGATAACAGAATCGGGAAACAAGGTGCCAGATATGTTTATAAGTTTAGATCTGAACACTAGAATTTGAAGGGAAGTTTTGGGTTCAAAACTGTACCAAATGTAGAATGAGTCTGATAAGCTAGGCACAGCTAAGATAAGAAACAGTAAGTCTGAAAATATGTCAATAGAGATTTGCTAAATTTAGTTATGAAAAGAAAAAAAAAGGACAGAAGGAATAAATAATAAGGTAGTACCCTAGTACTGTAGAAGAACTTGAAATGGTTTAACATGTGTGTAATTGAAATATTCACTTTCAAATTGTCAAAGCCACAAAATACCAAACATTTCCAAAGTAAAATCTTGGAAAATAGCAGAAATTTATGAAGAGAACTTCCTATCCATGGAGTGACTGAGATTAGAGTTTAGATTGAGATAAAAATTAGATTACCTGACAAAAAAAAACCAAAGCTTTTATTGTAATGAAAGAAAAGCAACAGACTTTTATCTATCCTATGTACACTGGTCATCTTCTTGGAACAAAACTTGTAGATAGATTTATAAATGTGCTTTATATCAGCTCTGGGAATGCTGTCTCTTTAAATAAAAATATGTAAAATTCATATAATTGGCTTCATCTGTTGGCACTCTTTCTTAGACCAATTTTGTTGTAGTTCTACTTCCAAAATAATCATGAAAATCATTGTAAAGTATATAACTCTAAGAAAAAAAGTGAACTAAAGATAATTTTTTTATTTTACTTATATCATGGGGCAGAGAATAATATCCGTATAGAGGATTTATTGAATGAATTCATGACTCATAATAATCAGTATTTTATTACTGGCAGTTTCATTTTTATTCATCATATGGAGTTTTAATAATTAAAATCTACATATTTAAATTTGATTATGAATAAAAGCCTTAGGGAACTTTTCACTTAAGTAATAACAAATATAACAGTAGCGATAAATCAGATTCAAGCAAATGAAACAATTTGTCTTAGATTTTCTAGTGTACAATTCAGAAGAAAGTTTGAACCCAGATTATCTGGCTTGTCACCACAGACACAGAGAAGCAGCAGAGTCAGGATGGTTAAGTCAGAGGTTGTGGTGGTACAGAAAAGAATAATCGACTCAAGAAAGAATTCAAAGGATTTAGAAAGAATCAACACAAGCTAGAAAAAGAAGCTGATAAATGGTTCAGTGGTTTTCTGGGTAGAAACAATGGATTGTGGAAAGAAAGTGTCACAGAAAAAAAAAAAAAAACTAGTTTAGATTTTCAAAAATTGTCAGAAGTCTTAATGCACACCTGCTTTGATTTGCTTTCAACCTGCGATGTTGTAGTCCATCCCTGAGATGAGTGTGAAGCAGAAATAATAAATGATGCTTGTTAACTTGTTGGGAGCAGTGAGACCCCAGATCCTGAATTTCTTGTAATCCCCTGATCTGAGTGCCTACAGCTGCTCTGAGCACGAGACCGTCAGGAGTTCCTGATGGCAGGAGAGTGGTTTCTGGTGGGTTTGGCTGGGGCATGATTATCTCTATATAATCTACCCCTGAACACAATAAAAGAGGCGGCATTCTTGGGAAATTTAAGGATGATCCGTGTCGCTGTCTCTCTGTGTGTGTCTGTATATTTTAACCTCCAGCCCCCTTGCCTGAAGCTCGGGAACTGGGTAATAGAGCACAGAGCACCGACATGGGGGCGCGGTGCGTGGCATTAACCAGCCTGGACTTGTGTTTAGTTCATTCTTTATAAAGGCCTTGACCAACTTGAGCATGGAATTGTACCACCCACAATGGGCTGGACCTTCCCACATCAGTTGACAGTCATGACAACTCCCCATAGATGTGCCACCGACCAATTTGATCTAAACAATTCCTCAAATGAAATTCCTCCCTCAGAAGTCTCCAGGCTGTGTCAAGTTGACTATTAAAGCTAATTAGGACACCTGCCATTCTAGCTCTCTCAGCGGAGGCAGGAGAAGTATGAGCCCAACATCATTATAGATACATAGTAAGACTCTGTCTCAGAAAAAAATGAAATAAGTATATAAATGTGCCAAAATATACAACTTCACTCATTTTTAAATATAGCAACATAATAAAATGAATTATTTAAATATTCTTCTTACTATCAGTAAACTCACGATGTAATACAACACCACCATTATAAAATGTTTCAAATACTCTCTGATAGTATCCAAAGGAATCTCCAAAAGTATTGGCAGTGATGACCAATGCCTCTTATGCCAAAACTGAAGTCAACCACCAATCTACATGGATATGTCTGTTATTGATATTTCACATAAATAAATCACAGCTTTTCATGTCTAACTCTCTTAATCTACCATAATATTTCTGAGATGTCTCCTATTTGTGATAAACATGCATATTTAATTCCAATTCCCTTTATTGCTAAATAAGTCTATATAACTATATTTATACATGAAGATTTTTTTCTATCTACTATATTGGTTATCCATTCTACAATCTGTATTATTTCTTCTGGATACTGTTTAGCTCTATTTCATTTTTTGAGTTACTCATATAGCATGTGTAACCTCCTTTAGTTCTTTGTTAGCACCATGTTCCCTAAGCCTTATGAGTTTGTCAATTTGTGTTTTCATTTTAATTTGTCTAAAAGGATTTTTAAGTATCATTTGGAACTTGACCCATTTTCAATTATGTTCAGCTTGTCTAAGTTCCACATACTTTAGTTGCTATTATTTATTCCTATTAGATTGAAAGAGATATTTTTTATTATTTTAGCATTTAAATTCACTGAGAATTGTTTAGTAATTCATAATATGGATTTACTACCAATGGTATAGCTTACACTGCAACTAACTGTAGAGATAGCTCCTGTCTACACAAAACTCAGTAATACTCCATTTGATATGGAGACTTTTGTACACATGTTTTGTCTGAGTGATTTATGGTATTAATCATTCTGTTTCATATACAATTACTATGTATTATATACGTATGCACATAATGTATGCATATGCTTATATATAAGTATACATTTTTATAATTTGCATCTCATAAATGACTTTATAGCATACTGTATTATATATATACAAAATTTGCATATTATGGAAGGCTTGTGTGGTAGTATGAAAGAAAATGGCCTCAAAAGTGAGTGTTACTATTAAGAGGTATGACCTTGGAGTATGTGTGGTCTCAATAAAAGAAATATTTCACTCTCAAGGTGAGCACTGAGTTCTTACATAGTTTCAAGATACTTCCCAATGTCTTCAACCACTTTCTGCTGCCTACAGGATGAAAGACTTTCAGCTACTTCTCTAGCACCATGTCTGCCTGCGAGCTGCCAAGCCTTTCACCAGTATAATACTGAACTAAACCTTTGAATTGTAAGAGAGTCACACCAATTAAATGTCTTCTGGGGTAACGGTGTCTCTTCTCAGAAATAGAAACCCTAACTAAGACAGTTTGAATATCATATTGATGATTATAGTTTTATAATCTCAGTTATTTCAAGGTGTTGAGACAGGACTGCAGATTCAAATATTACATGGGCCATTACAGCTAAGGCCCCATTAAAAAAAAGCACAAAAATTAGGTTAAAAGTTCAAGACATTGTCTTAGGGTTTTCCTCTAGCAAGCCCACACCTCCTAAAGTGCCACTCCCTTTGGAGGCCATTTTCTTTCAAACAACCACAGGCATATAAGTCAATGCTAGAGCACTTACCTAGAAGGTTTGAGGCACACTAGGATTCTGTGTGCACTAACCCTTATGATATATGTCCTCAACATTAAAATAAACATGTACATTATAAATTCTGTCTCTCTAAAGTGGTCTGACTAATATAGGTATTTTCCATCTTATATTTATTTTTGCTTTCAGGATTGTTAAATTAATAGATTATTAGTGGGAATTACAGACTTTAATTTTTACTCTTAATTTAGAGGTTATTTTTCCTAATCATAACACTTTGTAAGATATAGGTTTTTCATTTATGATCAATACTTTTATGTCATATCCTGACTTTTAAAAGTGCCAAGCACCCATCTCATTCCTTTAAAAGTGCAAGATTCAAAATCATTATATTTGATGCCAACTGAGTTCTTGCCTGGCATATTTTGCACTTAAAATTTATGCTTTGCATAGTACTTTTTCCATTTATTTTTTAAGGGATAAAACAATGATCTGAGTTAGATCATTATTATGAATGTGGAAATCTTATTATCCCATTCCTTTTTGTTTTTTTTTTCCTTTTTATGATGAGCCCTGAATTACTAGCCTTTATATTACCTTGAATATTAAGACCCATCCCTAAAGCTTGAATTCTGTAACTTTCCATTTCATCCTAGCTGCTGTTTAAACAATCCTCTCCTGTTTAAATATCCAATCCACTCCATTTTTTTCATCTTCTTTCAGTTATTATTCTCTGCTGCCATCACTTGAATCTAGGTCTATTTGATTAAAAAACTATGGCTCTCACTATTATATTTTAATTATTTTCTTCCCCTCAATTTCCTGCCAATTCTTGCTGTCTCTCCTTGCCCCTCTCAATCTCATCTGCCCTCCCTCTTCCCAACTGATACCTTCTGGTCTCATACCTGCCCTACCCTTGCTCTGGTACACCCATAAAATCTGTTCTATTTACCCTCCCAGGAATCTCCATCTGTTTCCTTAGTCCCTCTCTCTATGACTAATCTCTCTAGGTCTATGATTTGTAGCTTGGTTACCATTTATTTAATGACTATTATCGAGATATAAACAAATACATGTCATATTTATTTTTCGTGTTCTGAGTTACTTCACTCAGGATGGTCTCTTTCTAGTTTCATCCCTTTTCCTATAAATTTAATGATGTCACTTTTAAGACTTGATTAATACTCCGTTGTGAAAATGTATTAGTATTTTGTGAAGAGTAATAATGGGATCCTCTCCTTCATAGATGTCCACTATGTAATTTTAAACAGATGAATAAAAATCATATTTTGAATGAATTCTGACTGGTTATTAATCAACTGTGAGAGAAAGAATATATTACTCATTAGAAAAATTAGAACTCTACAGTGGCTGTGGCAGTTCTGCTAACTGACGTCAAGCGTGAGATCTAGCAGTATTTTAGCTCATGATAGGGACTCACCAAATATCATAAATTGCTCTTTATCACCATCTACGTAGTTCTGCTTCTGCCACAGTGGATCATACAACTTAACCCCAGAGATAAGCTTTGAAAACTACATTCATAGCTACCAATTTCACTTTGGGCAATTTAATAACAACAAAAATATATTATTATGGAGACAAAAGTACAATATTAAAATATAAGATGCAAAAATAAAATAAAAATACACATGTTAATATGATATAAACCAAATGTCAGTTTATTGTCATACACATAGTTGATTAGCAGATGATATAAATATTGTTAACTATTTCAGTGGACACATTTATCGGCTCATTTGGCCTGTTATCACGAGTTTCTGAAAAAAAAATAGTGATGGTAGTGATATTTTGTTTGTTATTGAACAAATAAAACTTACCTGAAGATTAGAGTGTAGAGCTAGCCACACAAGTTAGTCATAGCAGCCAGGCAGTGGTGGTGCACACCTTTAATCCCACCACTTGGGAGGTAGAGATTGGAAGAGATATGGCTGGACAGAGAGAGGAATATAAGACAGGAGGAGACAGAATGAATACCCCATTTATTCTGAGGATTTCACAGATATAAGAACTAATGGGTGACTGCTCTGCCTATCTGATATTTCATCTTTCACCCACTAATATCTGACTCTGGATTTTTATTATTAAGACCAATTAGAAATAGAACTACAATTGATTTAATAACACGTATGATTTTTAATTTAAGCTTACTGGTAATTGTAATAACTGTTTGCTATTGGTAAATTCATCATTTCATAAATTTTAAATATTTAACAAATAGAATTTATAATATCCAAAAATAATTTTAACAAATTTATTTTATAATACATAATAAATTTCCTACTGAGCCTATATCATGAAGCTGCACATGGGCTTCAGCATTGCAAATGTAATTTTTACATTTATTTTCAGTAAATTAGGATAACTATCAGGTGTTTAAAGTTATCAGTATTTAATGTCAACTTTAGCATTTTATTACTATTATTTGCTACTTCTATGTTTATTAATTTAAAATGTTTTAAGTTGAAGTACAGCATGTCAAAGGAACAATAACATGCTGAAAAATTTTAAAAAGTGGCCATATTGATTTTTTAAAGACCTATAACTGTGTACCCATCTCGTCCTGAATAAGATGATGTAAATGTTTAATGTTTTTCTTTTGCTACCAAATTTTTAAGACATAAAATGGTTTAACTTTGTAAATCTAAACCATTATTTAAATAAGTAATAAATTAATATCATTAAACACTATAATATAAACACAAAGAATTTTAGGTTACATCCATTTATTATATAAGAAAAATCTAGATTCTTAGCTGGAATCATCCTTGAGGATTCCTGAAAATTTCCCTAGTTCTTTGAGTCTCAATAGCCTTTTAATGACTTTAATGACTTCCTCTATCAAGATAGCTCTTTCCTTTCTCTCCATCATTGTCCTTCCCATTCTTTTTTTTAATTTATTTATTTATTTATTAAAGATTTCTGTCTCTTCCCCACCGCCGCCTCCCCTTTCCCTCCCCCTCCCCCAATCAAGTCCCCCTCCCTCGTCAGCCCAAAAAGCAATCAGGGTTCTCTGCCCTGTGGGAAGTCCAAGGACCACCCACCTCCATCCAGGTCTAGTAATGTGAGCATCCACGAAACTGCCTAGGCTCCCACAAAACCAATAGGTCCAGTAGAATCAAAAACCCGTTGCCATTGTTCTTGAGGTCTCAGTAGTCCTCCTTGTCTGCTATGTTCAGCGAGACCGGTTTTGACCCAGGCTTTTTCAGACCCAGGCCAGCTGGCCTTGGTGAGTTCCTGATAGAACATCCCCATTGTCTCAGTGTGTGGGTGCACCCCTCGCGGTCCTGAGTTCCTTGCTTGTGCTCTCTCTCCTTCTGCTCCTGATTTGGACCTTGAAATTTCCTGAGACCAGCCCAAGAGAGGGAGGAGCAATAGTATGAACAAAGGTGTCAACACCATGATGGTGATACCCACAGGAATATCTGACCTGAGCTAGTGAGAGCTCACTGACTCTGGACCGATAGTGGGCAAACCTGCATAGGACTAAATTAGGCCCACTAAATGTAGAAGACAGTTGTGAGGCTTGGGCAGTCTGTGGGATCACTGGCAGTGGGATCAGAATTTATCTCTAGTGCTTGAACTGGCATCTAGGAGCACATTTTTTTGGAAGGATACCTTGCTCAGCCTAGATATATGGGGGAGGGCCTTGGTCTTGCCTTGAAGTGAAATGTCAGTCTTTGTTGACTGGCCATGGGAAGCCTTACCCTTTCTGAGGAGTGAATGGGGAGGTAGGGTAAGGAAAAGGTGGAAGAAGTGGGAGGAGGAGAGGGAGTGGGAACAGGCATAGGGCACAGCTATGTAAAAAGAAAAGATTGCATTATAAAAAATTCTTAATAAAAAATTCATGGGGGAAATATACATTAAATAAATATTCAAAACATCTATTTAAAAGGAGGATTTTCTCTAAAATAAAATGATGACCTTGTAATCAAAAAAAAAGAAAAAAGAAAAATCTAGTATTTTGAATATTTCTGATAATTTGAATGTTTTGTTATTAAGTGGTTATATTATTTTCTGAGTATACAATGCAATATAAGGTAAGGAATCCATTTAAATTCACAAAATTTGACACTTACTTATAAACTCTATCTGGACCCGAAAATAATTTTTTTTTTCAAGACAGGGTTTCTCTGTAGCATTGGAGCCTGTCCTGGAACTAGCTCTAGTAGACCAGACTGGCCTCGAACTCCCAGAGATCCGCCTGCCTCTGCCTCCCGGAGTGCTGGGATTAAATACATTTTAAAACTTAGAAATTTGGCTTTATTTTAGGATGTATGAGGAAAAATTATGGGAGGAAACTGATATGAAGTATTGACTCCAGATGGGAAAGTGCAAATAGTTCACTTGGCAGAACAAGTTATGCATGCTATCAATGATATAAAAGTGTTAACTTTGTTGCACATATGGTCAGTGACAAGAACTTAATACTCAGCTATGCATTCATAGGTCAATTTCCCTGGCTCTTTCTCTCATTCTCAGACTCAGACTAAAGGTGTATCAGGCATCAATGAGATGTTTAAAAAGTTAAGTTTCAAGGAAGCAAGTCAAAATACTCACCCAAATTTCCTTAATTTTTCTTGAAATTCCATTTGTGTAAGGAAATCACATGGGAACACAGAATTACAGACATGTTATTTGCTTGTAGCAATTTAACCCTACTTGAAACACTCGCTCCTGGTGGGAAGAAGAAAGTTCAGTAATATTCAGAAAACAGATATACTTCCCCAGGCATGGAAAGCAGTATTTTGTTTTTGTTTTATTGAGCTATACATTTTTCTCTGCTCCCCTCCCTGCTTGTCCCCTCCCCTCTCCCATGGTCCCCATGCTCCCAATTTACTCAGAAGATCTTGTTTTTTTCTACTTCCCATGGAGATTAGTTCCATGTATGTCTCTCTTCGGGTCCTCATTGTTGTCTAGGTTCTCTGGGGTTGTGATTTGTAGGCTGGTTTTCTTTGCTTAGCTTTAAAAACTACTTACGTGTGAGTACATATGATAACTGTTCTGGAAAGCTGCAATTTAAGAAAAGAAAAGTCTATGCTCAAGGTTATAGAAGCAGTAAGCAACTGCTGGGGAGACGAGGTCACCTCAGTCCTGTCACACAGACAGTTTGAGCACGCAATTTTCATAAGACTTTGCCAGCGATTGGGTGTACATTTAGATGAGGAGGGAAAAGCCCCTTGTGTCTACCATGCTCCCTCTAAAAGTATCCCTTTGTGGTGGTTTAGGAGAGAATTGCTCCCATAGACATATGTTTTTAAATATTCTGTTTCCCGTTCATTCTGTTTAGGTTATTTGAGTTTAGCCTTCCTGTTGTTAGTATTGTCAAGACCCATGGATGTGGATTCATTCCACCTTGACCAAAGGTCAGAGAGTTTATGCCTATTCTTACTTGTTCAAGGTTATGACAGGAGAATTGACACAGAGTAGGGCTGCCTGCAGGATGTTTGTTCTAGGGTGTGGTCACTGCACGTCCTGCCTAAACAACAAAATACTTAACTCAGGATATAATTACTTAACATTTCAGGTATTGAAGAGGTAACTGCCCTGTTTGTTCTTTGTATCAGCACAAAGCAGTCTTTTGCCTTCTTCCCCTGTTTTTTTGGATTGGGGAAACTGAACATATGGAAAATAAATACAGGCAAAGTATTCACTGTATTGCCTTCTCAGCTCCTTTCTGTGTCTCTGTCTATTTCTTTTGTATCTCTCTTTTCTCTGCTTAATATTCTTTCTAACCTACATGTCCCTACTCTGGAATGTGTGAACCCATCGAGGTTGAACCCCTACATCATGGCTGGACCCTGACATAGTATGTAACTGGAAGCTGGCGTTGAGGGTTAATAACCTCACCCTGCTTCCAATTTGCTTACTGCTTCCTGTTTGTCTTTGAATATGTTATTTCTCAGCTTCCTGTTTCTTCTGCCTTGCCTACTGCTTGTTGTTCTGTTGCTTGACCAAGAGGGACTACATGTCCAAATTTCTCTCTTTCCCTTAAATTGCCTTTGGTTGTGGTTATTATGACAGAAACAAGAAAGTAACTAATATACCCTTAGGTCCCATAGTAACGAGAACTCATGGTTTTAACACTGTGGTGTTTGGTAGACATTCTGTTTTCCTTTGTCATTGTTATCCAATCTATAGTACCAGATTTTGTTTCATATGACAAGAAAAAGTCACAGTGCTACAATCTGTGCCCATGGGGCCACAGCAAATGTATTCATTTCTCCTATGACTGAGGAGACTTACAAAATTACATTTATTGTGTATGATCAGAGAAACCAGTAATACAGTACTTTTTTTTAAATGTAACTTTATTTTATTGTAGATAACGTCAGATTAATTAGCTCCCTAAACAGGAATATAACCAAATATTTATTATGTATTATATTTCATAAATGTAATTATCATTTATGAAGATGTTTTTATCCATCCTAATAAATGAAGGACCCAGGACCTCACCCAGATCCTCACTTTAACAATTCTGCAGCCAGGACAGGCTGCAGAAAAAAAAATCCTTCAGTTGTGTGGGCCCCTAAATCAACAGGATGTGTTGTGCCCCTGACCTTGGCTGACCATGCCCTACCTTACTGAAATAAAATAAAACAAGCCACAAATAACAACAAGATGTCCCCAATACGGTAAAGAACTAACTAAAGGCTAGCTTTTGATGTGGTTTACAGATAAGGATGGAATGTAAAAACCACAGTAACCTAACAACCCAAGAGATAGCGACTTCCCTACAGCTTCCATTAACCAATTAACCAAAGACAGTGCCCCTAGTTCAGAGGTACATCAATTCTGAATCTGTTCATATGCAGTTTGTAGCCCCCTAGAAACCCCCTTTCATTACCCACAATAAATACCCTCCCTGCCCCACTGCTACTTAGCGGTCTTTCCTACTCCACCACTGCATTGAACAGATGAGAGACCTGGATTCAAACTCACAATTAAAAGACTTTGCTCTTGCATCAGATCTGGTCTCCTGGTGATACTTGCGAATCTAGACTCTCGGTATAACTATAAATCTACACATAAAATTATTGTACTGTTAGTGATCAAACAATTGACAGAAAATATTTTCAGATGCCCTACCCAAGAAAATGAAAAAAAAAAAACCTCATACATAGCTAACCATGCACCAACCAGTACTTTCTGTGTGATTATATAATAAATATCTTTAAAGCAAATTCCATTACTATTATTTTTGGTTGATAAATTAAAATGAAGAGAAATAAATTTTTTTGTCCATGGTTATTCATGTAGCAAATGGTAGAGTAAAGGTTGAGCTATAGAGAATGTGATTATGGAAGTTGGAAAACCCACTGCAAAGATACTCTAGTTGTAATTAAAAACAGGATATTTACCTCACTCTAATTTTTTAAGAAAAATCAACAAATTCAAAGAGAGTGGATGTAATTTTCACATTGTCAAGATACTTTACATTTGAGACTCCACACAATACCAGAACAAATACATCCTGCACTAGGTAATCTTTTGTAAAACAAAACAAAACAAAACAAAAAACTGATTCAGGGGTTGTTATAAAGAAAATCCATCAACAGACCTAAAGTGATTGCGTCTTTGCTTCTCTTTGTGTCAAATGATAGAGATTTTTTTTTTTTTTGGTCATTTTCTGCTATATCCTTTAAAGATTTAAGGGCATGAAAGTCCCTTTGCTCATCTCTAGTTCCTGAATAAGAAATCTTCCTCCTCTTAGCTTACACTGATTCCAGAACCAGTATATATTAAAGATTCTAAAAGACCTGACCATATGCAATTAGAATTCAGTAAAAATTTAATGGGGCTGCACTGGGGGATTGGACAGCTGAAACCTCTATAATTTGTTCAGGAAGTATCAGTGATGTAATTCTTCATGAGCCGTCGCTCTTGCCAAGTGGAGCTGAAACTGCCTATGTGTCTCCTATAGTCTGCCGTGTAACCTCCCACCAATATTCCTATAAAAACTCAAATAAACTCAGTGGTTCACTGATCTCAATTTGGGTAGAATCACTTCTTTGCTGTCCGTTATGCCCTCTCTGTTATGAGTATACTTTTTTTTTTCATGTCTCCCCAGGAAAAGTCAAATAATCACCACTCAGGCTCATGCTCAGAGGTGGTTGCAGCATTGTGAAGGAGATATAGTCTTTATATAAGATGGTGCCTTGCTGCAGAAAGTAGAAAAGGGGGGAAGATGAAAATGAAAGCTTTTCTAAGCTTCTAATTTGTTTCAGTCCATGTTGATGTAAGTAGGTGTAACATAGACCCCTGCCAACAGGAACTAAGGTGTTATACCATACCTACCGGCTATTAAGAACTGAAACCAAAAACAAAATAATTCCTTTGTCTATGGCAATTATTTTGCTACATAAATGTACATGTAATTAATACTCAGAAATATATATATAGCAACTTGTCATATGTGGAAACATTTTAGATTCATTTTGATAAATGTGTTACCATATAAAAAACTATAAAGTTAGAGTTGATTTGTAATTAAAAGTTAGAGTTGATTTGTAATTAAAACCTTTTTTTTAAATATAATTTTTTTATTGAAAAAAAAAGATTTCCGCCTCCTCCCCGCCTCCCATTTCCCTCCCCGTCTCCCTTTTCCCCCCTCCTCCCTCTCCTCTCCCCCTCCCCCCCACTCCTCTCCCCCTCCCTCTCCAGTCTGAGGGGCAGTCAGGGTTCCCTGCCCTGTGGAAAGTCCAAAGTCCTCCCCGCTCCATCTTGGTCTAGGAAGGTGGACATCCAAACTGGCTAGGCTCCCATAAAGCCAGAACATGAAGTAGGATCAAAACCCAGTGGCATTGTCCTTGGCTTCTCAGCAGCCCTCATTGTCCGCCATATTCAGAGAGTCCGTAAAACCTTTTTCTTGCTTATCAGATGCATCCCAGTAAAAATAATGGCAGTGATAATGGTAAGCTAACAGCGAAAAGTTAACATAAAAATGATAGCAATAGTTAGCATCATACTAACTATCATGCATGTCTTACTATATATGATCATGTTAGTTTAATGTGCTTCTTAGTAATAAGAAAACTGTTTCTAAGAATGAAATTCCCCTGGATATTCAGCTATCATGTTCTTAACAAACTCTGGGAATCTAAACTGCAGAAGTTATACAATAACACATAATTGTGCCATTGGATTTAGTCAAATATTGTTTATTATCTGATATAATAAGATATTTTCTTGAGGAAAGATATTCCATATTCTTTTACTTTTTATTCCACTAGAAATGTAACATAAAACTGTTTCTTGTCTTTAGATAAATTTCCAATTTATGTATGTGTGTGTGTGTGTAGTGTATAATGTGTATGTGTTTGTGTGTGTACCTCTCTTGAAAAATATGTCATCTTTATAAATCTTGTGTGTTGAAAGTATTAGAAGGAATGAGTTAATACTTCACTCATGGAGAGATTGATATTATGGTTCAGTGATGGCCACAGTCACAGACACATTTGTGCCCCTTGATTAACATCTCATCACAGATTCTCATAAAGGCTCTCATGGGGCTTTTCAATTATTTTGACTACTACCATTGCTCTTATTAATGTTGGGGTCTCGATAATACTAGATTAGAGGCTCAGAGGGTAAATAAAACTATTTTTCAAACATCCGTGCTGCTGGTTATTGACAACACTAAGGAATTTTCTTATTAACTGTCTGCCACTGAAGTAGTTCTCAGATCTGCACTAAGAATGCCAAGCATTAGCAGTGGTGGGTGGCGCTCCTTACCTTCCCTTGAGTTGCTTCGGCTGCCATTTAGCTTTCCCTTTTCTTTTTCAAGTACTGTGTTGATGCTGCCGGAATGGATAAAAGAGAATCTCCACCCGTACAAGTGCCTTTGTTAAGCTTTCTGATCTTGTCTCTCCTCCTGGAGTTTCCCATATTAGCATAATTGCTTTGACTCTGTTGTGTCTATTGAATCTCTCTTTCTTCCTAAAGTTCAAGATCAGGAGCAGATGCCCATGTGCCCACTCCTTTCAGAGGGAGCCCTTAGCCACCTTGTTTCTCTGCGGCTTTTGTTGTGCTCCTGTGCTCAGGAAGCCTGGCTTCACAAAGCCTCATTTGGTGCTTAATTGTACTCTCAGATCCTCTAAGAAGGCTGACACACCTGCTCTCCACTTCAGCATCTCTTTTGATCTCTCTAGAAAAACCTAACTTTGATTATGTGAGCATCTTCTGTAACCGTGCTATGTGCATGGAAAGCAACAGAAACCTTCCATTATAATGGTTTTGCCTGAAAAGGAGGCTATTTTGAGGCATGTGTGTAAAGACAACGAGAAAAAAAAAAAAAAAAAAAAAAAGAAGCGGAATGTTTTGTCTCTTTGTAATCCAGAGACAAGCTTTGAGTCACTTAATGTTTAACAGGCTGTGAGCAGCTGTGTGTTGAGCTATTAACCTGCAGACATTTTTTTCAAACAATGATATACTATTATATACTGTTTTCTAAGTAACCATTTGTTGCTTCGAGGCAGTTTTACGAAAAAGAAAACCCAAATACAACCCCATTTCTAAACAAATACTCTTCAGAGGGACAGACAAAAGAGGAAATTACCGTCAACTAATTATCCATGATCTCCAGATTTTACCTATGAAGCAGAAGATATTGCAGGCCTGGAACAAAGCTGAGTGATCGTTCCATAACTTGCAAGGCAAATTTGACATGAACTGACTTTGCCCATTTTTATTCCTATTGTTCATATCTGTGTTCTTTTATCTTTTTTCCATTTTTCAAATATGTAACAGATATTTAGTTTAGGCCAAAGATTTTGTTTTATTTTCCTCCATTAAAGGTGTGTGTGTGTGTGTCTGTGTGTGTGTGTCTGTGTGTGTCTGTATGTGTGTGTGTCTGTGTGTGTGTGTGTGTGTGTGAGTGTTCATGCAGGTGAAGGCCAGAGATCAATCTTGGCTGTCATTCCTCTTGTGCCATCCACATTCTTGTATGAGACAGTGGCTTTTCCTGGCCTGATGCTCATCCAATAAGCTAATGACCTCCCAGCCAGCCGCAGGTTCCAACTTTCAAGTAAGCCACCACACCAGGATTATTTTCTTTTGTGTTTATGTGTGTGTGTGTTCACGTGGGTTTGGACATACATGTTGTTGTGTCCAGATTAGGACCCCCAGAGAGACCACCAGAAACCAGAGAAGTTCAGACTACAACAAGCAGGGTTTATTGTTGTTGTAAGAGTAGTACGAGCTAGCTAGCATGGAACTTATCACCAGCACTCACTATTCCTAGCGAGGTAGGAAAGAGTTAAGAGTCCCTCTAGAGGGTTAGCTTTTTGAAGGTAAAAACTACAAGCCCTACAGGACCATCAGGGGGGTTTGGCACAGGTGCAAGGTCTTTGCTCTGTCCCATCCTCTTATGTCAGTTTGTTCTTTGTTTTCAGAGCAAGGTCACCCTGTCCCATCTTTATTAGTTTCTGCCAGGTGGCCAGGCGTATTTGTTCTTTGGAATTTCCCAAGGAGGGGACACTATCTTTTCTGGGAACATGAAGCTACTCTGGGGTTTTTGATTTTAAAACTCTCTGCTAGGAAATTCCTCCTCGTTCCTTTGAGAATAAGGGATGAAGTTCTTACATATGTGTTTGTAGAGACCCAAAGTTAATATATGTATCTTCCTTGATAATTCCCTACTTCTTTTATAGTGGTGTTTGTAGCTGAACTCAGAGTTCTCAGTTCTTGTTACTCTAGCTGAACATCTTTCCTCAGGGATTCCTTGGCTCCACCTCCCAAGTCCTGGAATTAAATGTAGGTACCAAGCATGCCCAGTTTTGACAAAGATGGTCGGAATCCAAATGTCCATATTTGCAGTTGCGCGATATGTGTTTTATGTACAGCATTTCTTGTTAACCTAACAACAGCTTTTTCAAAAAAAATTGCACTTTGTTTACTGAGATATCATCCAATTATACATTATAATAATATCCTTAATTATTTATAAAGATTCTATATAAAGCAGAGCTCGGGGATTGGTGAGACTTATAGCTAAATATTTCAATACAACGGGTTCTTTACATGTTCATTCATTCATTGAGGCATCTTGAATATGTATTATACAAAATATAAATGTTTCATGGTAACGTAATAAAAGTAAGCAAAATTTATTAAAGCCTTTATGCCATATTTTTATGACTTTAGTTCCTTATATATTCAGATAACAATTCTCCATGATAGGAGTTCCTAGCGAACACACATTTTGCTATCTGATCATGCAGTCAAAATTCACTGACTTCTGCCGGGCGGTGGTGGTGCACGCCTTTAATGTGCACGCCTTTAATCCCAGCACTTGGGAGGCAGAGGCAGGTGGATCTCTATGAGTTCGAGACCAGCCTGGTCTACAAGAGCTAGTGCCAGGACAGGCTCCAAAGCCACAGAGAAACCCTGTCTCGAAAAACAAAAAAAAAAAAACAACAAAAAAAAAATTCACTGACTTCTGATTCAAAGTATCTAGTTCCTATCTGCTAGCAAAAGACATTTTGGCTTTGTTTATTTTACTTTTTCCTTTGTCACCTGTCAGTCTTTAAACAACATTATTAACCTGTGAAGATAATATGGATACTTCATGAGTCTTTGATTCCATGGTCATTTAGGGGCTCACAGGTTATGCTTCTGTCGAACATGACCTTTGAAAATTATCAGCCCAGTTTTTCAAAGACAGAATTTAAAAACTGGTGGTGAGGGAGCTCCTGTACCCACAGTTCCAAGTTCTGCACAGATCTGTGGAACAATGAAAATGTCTCCTGTTATTTACATATCTCAGTTCAGACTATCCAGATTTTTCTAAGGTGACTCTCAAAAACGTTCAAAGCAATAGTTGTTATTTTATAATACAATCATTTTCTTTTTCTTCTTTTGCTCAACCCAGAGGTAAAGTATCTTATTTCCCTTTTGGTACTTGTTTTTCTCTTGTTCGTTCAGTCTCTCATTAGGCCATCTGCTTCCAAATTAGTCAGCCATTGGGAACGGATTTAGTTTGTTTGTCTTTGCTTGTCTGTTTGTTTTAGTCTCATCAATGACATTTTCAATATGGCTTTTACTTTTGCTAACCTGAGATCATTTATTTCTTTTCCAAATGAAGAGAACATTCTTTTAAAAATCATTCTTCCCTAGGAAAAAAAAAATCAACAGAAATCAGAGACTCTCCATTTTCTATGCCATTTTCTTTGAGACAATATTCCAAAATATCATGTGGTGGAAAATCAAGAAAGCTGGAGGCTTCGTATACAGCATCATGTGACTATACAGAAAATAATCTCTTTGTGTTATTCCAAAATATCCTATTCTTTCCTCTCTTTAAGTACTGTAAAGTGGAGTTTTAAGAGTCATTCAAATGACTGTGTAGTTCAACACACCTAACATGTAATCAAAAAAGTTTAATATCTTTGACATGCTGAGAACAGCAACCAAATCCAGCAGCCAGAAATGATACCTGACACACACTTTACATTGGTATATATAGTATAAGAGGCCATGCCCAAGTGGGTGGGTAACTTAAAGGCTACTGGCGGTAGAAATTCCTCCAGCAGCCTTGCACTGTTACTCTGAAGTGGATATCTTAGTTGTTGTACCTTGGTTAAACCAGAACCATTGCTTCAGAATTTCTTGGATGAATACCCATCATTCAGCACTCAATTACACACTAAACAGGAAACATAGGATACAGAAAAGCTGCAGAGTGACCCAAAAGAAAAGGATGGTGGAAGCCATTTAATGACGACATAGAAATTCTACCTAGCAAGAGGATAATTGTGTGTAGGAAGAGACTGCTCATTTGTTTCCTGGCCACTTAGTCCTGAATAATCGCACTATGTTTATTGCCCTTTAAATTTAATTGAAACAAAAGCAAATACAAATTATTATATCAACTCAAATTTAAAAGAAAATTATTACTCCCAATTCAAAAACCAGATAAAAAAATAACAGGACTGGGGAAGTTAAATTTTTTGTCAATGTTGCTATTGTTTTTTTTTTTTTTTTTTTAGGTTTGCCTTCTAATCATTTAAAAAAATGAGGAATCAGTACCAGAATTATCTATCCACACTTACCTTTAAGGTTTGAAAACTTAATTTGAATCAGCTCTTTTAGCATTTATGGTTTAATACTTAAGAAACTAACTTTAATGAAAATAAACATATATAGATACTTAGAGCATGGGAATCTTAAAAAAAAAACTTATGAAAGAACTTGCAGTAAAAAGTTAATGTTCCAAAATTTGTGCACCCAAAAGATATTTAGCCTATTATGTTCATCTCAAAATTATTCTAGAATTTGTTTGATCATTAACAATATGAAGTGAAACTACTTGTGATATAAATA
Organism: Alexandromys fortis; assembly: GCF_014885135.2. Lineage (NCBI taxonomy): Eukaryota > Metazoa > Chordata > Mammalia > Rodentia > Cricetidae > Alexandromys > Alexandromys fortis. Next base: position 8,670,503 of record NW_026067927.1, read on the forward strand.
AAGGTTTCATCATATCTAAAAATATCCCTTTATATGCTATAAAGTGAATAATGAGAGATGGGGTTTCTTTCTCCTATTCCACAAATGATACATTTAATATCTTTCACAATGCTCTACAGTACTTAAGGGATGCAAGGTACTTTCAATAATAATCCAATCTTTATAACAGTACTGTGTTACAGGCAATGAGGGGATTAGCATTCCCATTTTGCATATGTAGAAAGTGATAGTTATATGAGCAAGAGGATTTATCATATTATTGAGGCACATTCAGTTTATTGTAAATAGTGGTGGTATAAATCATCTTTATACATTCAAAACTTATGATTCTGTAAGTTTGTGTTCTGCTAGAAGTTGACATAGTGCTGTCTAGTTTTGTCTACCTGAGGATCTGTGTTTCATGAGTGATGCAATTTTGGGAAGGGTGCATAGAACCTAATTAGTGCAGCATGCAGGAAAAGGGAAAGAGGCAAGAACTGTGCATGGCCATGAGAAGTGTTCTTTTGAAAATACAACTAAAACACTTGAAGGGAAATGAACGTTTAGAGAACCCGATCAAATTAGTTGGAGGAGTGACCTTCAAAGTCAGATATTCAGAACTACCATAATTAAAAGAGCTAAGTTTAGTACTGGAGAGAAAAGTGACAGTCTGTGTTTCTACTTGGAGAAGAAAAAGACAATCAGGTTCTAATTCGAGTGGCTACGAGCTCAGATACAGGAACACTGACATACCCATGGTACTTACTTATATTGAATACCTGTTATGCATTTGGTAAACAAGTGAGACATCCTAAAGTCTGTGGCTGCTGTCACAGAAACTTGTGATATCATACAACTTTTATCACAGTGTATACTGTGTACTTCCTATGTCAGATATTAATCAGTAGAGACAACTTTGTCACCAAGTTTCAGGTAAGAGTTTAGAGTATGACAAATGAATGTGTCATGCTTGTTTATATTCTGACAGACAAACAAGGCTAAAAGTTTTTTTTTTTTATTTTTCACTATGTAGATCATACTAGCCTTAAATCATGATGTTCCTACCCAAGCCTCCAAAGTATTGATTATAGGCTAAGCCACCATTTCTAAATAAAGTTTGTAACTATGTGTCATGCATTTTGGGGGAAACAGTTACCTACCTAGTGTTCTATTTGAGAAAAGAAGCATTTGCACCTTAATCTTCAACTATTATCGCCACAATTCAGGCAGACAGTTAGGTATATAATACTGTGCAGTTGTGATAGTGTGTTTTACATTAGGATACCTGATATAAACGAGGCTTTGGTAGCCTGTGTCTTTAATCCCAGCCCTTGGGAGACAGAGGCAAGTAAATGTCTTTGAGTCCAATGCTGACCTGGTCTACAGAGAAAACTCCAGGACAGCCAGTGCTACACAGAGATATCCTACCTTAAAAAAACTAAAAGAAAGGAAGACACAGAGAAAGAGAGCACAAGAGAGAGGGAGGGAGGAAGGGAAGTAGAGAGGGAAAGAGAGAGAGAGAGAGAGAGAGAGAGAGAGAGAGAGAGAGAGAGAGAGAGAGGAGAGAGAGGAAGCGAAGGTGGGAGTGAGGAAGTGAGGGGAGATGGAAGGAAGCATGAAAGAAAGAAAACCTAAGCACCTATGACAGTGATCAGCGATGAGTTTGATAAGAACCTGAGTCAGTCTCACCCATATTTAATATATACATACAGAGAAAATTACTAAAGTGTTTCTTGCAACTCTCAGGACTTCCTTAGAATTTAATATACCTGAAATACTGTTAGAAGCCAATTAATAAGAATACTCTGGTGAACCTGAAAGAAGCAATTCCTCTAAACGGTGCAGTGAAAGGAATTCCCTTGATTATCTATATACTTCTCAATTGGGTAGGCAACATGAGAATTTAAAGCCAAATAATTTAGCCTATTTTATATAATATTCATTAATACTTTAAGTTCCCATGATAGATTTTTTTGGTAAGCCTGTTTTATTATCTTTTTTTCATGGCTATCTTTCATTCAGTTCTCAATCTGTGTGACAATACTAGCAGCTAAGGTAATTCAAATTAAATTTTCAAGCAGAATCTATTTTAATAAGCATTAGTGAATTGCTATCATCCAGTGTTATTATGAGCAAGATATTTTCTCTCTCCTATTTCTTTATCCACTAATTTAGTGAGTTTATAAAAAAAGTCAAATATGTCTAGCATAGCATGCTCCTTTACAACAGATCCAGGAAATGCAAACTAGGATTTATTAACAGCAGGAAACAGAACCATAAACTTGTTGTTTCTTCACCTTGTTTTTCTTTTCTTTTTTCTTTTAGACTCCTAACCAGGATCGTTCATATGTTAAAAGTGATTACTAACTTTTGATGATCTTAAAATATGAATGAATAAAATGATGTGTTATGCATGCACTTCACACATGTAGGGAAGAAGTATGCAGTCATTAAACATTGCAGTATTGGTTACAGAAACACCAATTTACAGAACAGAATAAGACACATATAAATAGACCCAGGATTATATATAGTCAAGGAATTTTTAACATATAGCCATATAACTTTACAAGAAAACATCTTTCAAGGAATGTTTAAACATCATATGTTTATATAAAAAAACAAAACCAGAAACATCCTGCTTCTTTGGTTTCTGGACAGGAATGCAGAGGAAATCGACTTCCTTCCTTCCCAGAATTATCCTGTCCTCATTGATCCACCTCTACTTCTTGTCTGGTTGCCCCACCTATACTTCCTGCCTGGCTACTGGCCAATCAACATATATTTAAAACATAATTGACAGAATATAGAATTGTCCCACACCACTTGCCCCTCTCTTTTTTATTTTTTTTTATCAAAGGAAAATATCGATAGTCCGTTATTTGGGAATGTGGGCATAGTATTCCAGGATACTTCCTGCTGTTTGGAGGCACTGATAATCTTATGGGGACCTAAAGACCTAAAGAAAATTTGAATTATGATCAAGTTCTGACTGGAGTATCCTGTGATTTTGATCTCAGGCAGCAGTCTTAAACCTGTTTGGATGTAGAACTTCCTTCGTGGCTTCTTGCCATTCTGCATTTATTTAAAACACAATTGACAGAATATAGAATTGTCCCACACCAAGACACTGCCGTGAGAAGTGCAGCACTGAAAAGTTTTCTTAGAATATCTCAGATATTCCATTGAAAAACAAACACAACCTAACCCTATGATTTATCGATCACCATCCTACAAATATAAATGGAACTGTTGAATTCAGAATGAATGCAACAAAAATATTTCTGGTATTTCTGTTAATAACCAGGAACTTAAAATAACCAGATGATCATCAATAAGTAATTGTATTTAAAAAAAAAAAAACAGAGCAAGCCAAACTGTGATATACACTATGAGTACCATTCAGTATAAAAAGAAAAAGGTATCATGTCATACAGAGGTGAGCAACATTAAGTTTATATTGTTCATTGGAATAAACCCATCTCAGGAGAGTTTGAAATATGTGATTTCAATTTCCTGGAATTCCAGAAAAGGTAGAAATATATAAATAGTAAGTAGTGGTATATGGTTTAGTTTGTTAAGAATAAGGCTTGAATATGTGAGGCTCGAAATATTTTAGGCAGAAGAGGCAATCTTCTTGCTGAGTTGATGTAATGGTGTCATCTCTGTCATAAAGGTGTGACATTTATAGTAGAAAGTGTAAATTTTTACTGCACAGAATTTTAAAGAGGTTTATTTATTTAAGAGTCAAAGAAATTTAGAGTAGTATGCAAATTGACACAATCTGTATGAAAGTCCATGATTGACAAACCGATGATGACATTGAGTCATTTTGTAAGATTGGAAATAGAACCCTCAAGGTAAAAGAGAATACACCCTGTATGCTAGTGCCACTAATTAAGTTGTTTGCCATTATTATGCAGAATAAATATTATGATATCATTGCATACTCATACTAGATTTTACCAATTTGAATCCATGACTTTACATGGTGAAAAACAATTTATTGGAGATAAGGACAGAAAAGTGTTTCAAATCATGGATATGAAAGCAAATTAACGTTGCAGTTATCAATATGGAAACTCATTAGGCTAATAGAGATAAAGATGGATGTATACAAACACTTATCCATCCACTTATCCATCGATTCTTCCATTCACATATATGTATATATGGAATGAGTCTCTCACACAGAATACATGTTATTCATAGGTTATTATGCACGTACACGTTCCTTTGCTTCCTCAGGTAATGGGGTCTTGACTTCTTACAGACAAAAAAGAAGAAAAAAAAACCCACATGGTACTTTTGATAGATTTCTCTAAGATGAGTAATTGCCTTTCATTCAGACATATGAATGATTCCAGTATTAGTACAGAAAATACTCTGAAGAATTTTACATTGGGCTCAAAAGTTAGAATTTAAAAAAAAAAAACAATAAACAAGACAAATCTGAAATCAGTAATGAGAACCTTAGGCAGCTTTCCACTGGTGTGATAAATTTTAAGATGATCCACTAAAAGTAGGAAAGGCTTAAGTTGGTTAACAATTGGAGATTTCCATTCTTCATGTTGCTCCTAGAACTGCCCTGATGCAGGACATATGTAGCACAGACCCCTGCTCACTTGCTGGTGCTGAAATGCAAAAAGAATGGGATGTGCAGCACATAAGTAAGATGAGTTTCATCAGTAATTTGTGAGTGTATAACTGTTCCAAATATAGTATATTAAATGAGTATAATCTATATTGTTTTAGCTCTAAAGAATTATATTCATATTTATCTGTGAATGACTTTATGCACAAATGTTTATCACATGTAAGTCTGGCATTTACAGGGGCAAGAATAGAACATTGAATCCTCTGGGCCTGGGGTTTCAGGCAGTTGCGTGCCACTTGGTTTGGGTACTCTCATCCTCTGCAAGAGCAATAAATTCTTCACCCACTGAGAAATATCCAAAATACATTTAGTTATAATTTTTCTAGGGCATTTTTACATGTAGCTTTCTGGAGCTAAATGTTAGTACCTGCTAGATAACTTTATATTCCACTTTTACTAATTTGACCATCAAATATGCTTTCTTGATAGTTAGCAAAATCCACAAAAACAAAAGATGATGTAGATAGCAAATCCAATCCCAAAGAAGGAAAACACACAGAGAATTACATCACCAACAATGAAAACTGAACTAACAGGAGATAGCAATCACTGGTCATTAATATCCCTTAATATAAATAGACTCCACTAACCTAGAAAAAGACACAGGTTAACAGAAGGGATACAAAACAAGAATCCATCCTTCTGCTGCATACAAGAAACACACCTCGATTTCAAAGACAGACATCACCTCAGCGTAAAGGGTTGGGAAAAAAAATTCCAATCAAATAGACTTAAACAGCAAGCTGGTGTAGCTATCCTAATACTTAAAAAAATAGACTTCAAACTAAAAGCAATCAAAAGAGACAAAGGAAGACATTTCATTTTAGTCACAGTAAATATTCATCAAGAGTAAATCTCAATACTTAATATCTAAGCCCCCAATACATGAACACTCTCATATGCAAAGAAAAAAACTACTGAAGCTTAAATCACACATTAAACCCTACACACTAATATTGGGAGACTATAACACCTCACTCTCATGACTGGACAGGTCTGCTAGACAGAAAATTAACAGAGAGAAGGGAACTAACAGATGTAATGACTCAAATGGACTTATCAGACAACTATAGAACACTCCATCTAAATATAAATGAATATGCCTTCTTCTGAGCACCTCATCTAATGTTCTCAAAAACTGACCACACACTAAGTAACAAAGCAAACCTAAAAAGATACAAAAAATTGGAATAACTCCATGTATCTTTCAGAGCACTATGGCTTAAAATTAGAATTCAAAAACAACACTTTATTTAGAAAGCTCATAAACACATGGAAATTAAACATTGCTCACCTGAATCATCAATGGGTCAAGGAAGAAATAAAGGAAGAAATTAACGACTTCCTAAAATTCAAAGAAAATGGTCACACAACATATCCAAATTTATGGGATACAATAAAAGCAATGTTAAAAGGAATGTTCTTAGCAATAAATGCCTAAAAAAAAAAAAGCTGGAAAAATCCCACACTAGTAGGTTAACAAAACACCTGAAAACTCTTGAACAAAAAGAAGCAAACTGAACCAGGTGAACTAAATGGCAGGAAATAACCAAATTGAGAGCTGAGATCAACAGAACAGAAACAAACAAACAAACAAAAATCAACAAAATATACCAACCTTCATCCAAACCAACCAAATCGCAGAGAGAGACTATCCAAATTCACAAAATGAGGAATGAAAAGAGGATTCATCTAATTATAAATACCGGATGATGCAAGTACTTAAAGTACGTTTTCTACTCACTTTCAAATGCTTTAAAAAACTAAATATGTGTCTTATACATCCAGTTAATTGTAGTCTTCATACCTCATCTGGGCAACTTTCCTATACAACAGACAGAGATCACTAGAGAAAACAACAGCTAATGAAAATGCAGAGTTGCAGAAAACAGTCCCAATGGATACATTTGCAAAATAACTAAGGCACTCAAGATTCTGGGATCATTGTAGAAGAGCTGGCAGGAAGATTTTAAGAAACACAGGATGATGGAGTTTCCTGTGAGATTGTGTATCCCAGTAACAGCAGAAACTCCACCGATAAAGTTTCTCCGTAATGGTTGCCCAAATGTGACCTGAACAAGAATAAGAATAGACATGCCAATGTGAATGGGAAAAGCCCAGTATGTCTTAACACTACACAAAAGTCTACAGGTAGTGAAGGAATGCTGAGAAGGGTAGGAAGGGTTCTTCATGGAAGAGCAGACAATCAGTTATCCAACCAAATAATTAACCAAGAAAACATAAATCCAAGTAACAACAATTAATAAAATAGAGAATCATGAATCTGAAAAAAAAATCAAGGAGGAGTATATGGTAGGGTTTGGAGCCAGGAAATGGAAAGGAGAAATGTTGTAATTATATTATAACTTCAAATTTTTTAAGAAAAAAATCATTTTCCCTGACCCCAAGGTGACATGTACAGTGGTTTGAGGCTAATAGCAGCCCCATGTACTGTATGTTACAGGGTCAAGCCCTGTAAACTCTTGAGAACTGTTGTGAGTCATTAGAAGGTGGAAGTTTAAGGAAACCTCTTATAGGATTCAGACATGCTTTCCAACTGTATTATATAACTCTGCTTAATTCTCTGGCACAGAACATAAATGATCACTCTGGTACTTGTTTCTGCTATGATGCACAATCATTCTTGGCTTTTTCAGGAATGGAGCCCATCTTCCTCCATGCCTTTGCACCTGTATAAGCATGAGCTCTTGCCTTGTATGCTATTTTTTTCATATGCTGCATAATAATAATGTGAAGATATTACTACCTGTTTGGTTTTACAGAGGGAGATCATGGTTCTTTTCTTTTGTGTTTCCTACATGGTCATTTTAAATACAAAACAAGTTCAAGCAAACACTACAAGGTTTAATCCTTGGACAGGTGTTAACTTTCTACAGGTCTGATTTTAAGGAATCTTGTAGGCCATGCTTTTTGGCACTACTGTATTTCTTTCTTTTTTTTTAATGAAAGATGTCACCTAATCTGCAAAAAAATATGTAAGTGTACTCCATTCTTTAGTTTGTGCGAAGACTATGGCAGAAGAGGCCACACACTGGAAACAGATTGTTATCTCTGTCATATTTAGCAGTTACTTTCCAGTAGGAATATATTACTGGTACTGTCTGCATAGGTAGACACTTTTGTGATTCTTACATATTCCCAGGACACTTGATAGGTCATTAAATTTTATGTATGTAGTTTATTTACAGTATTTGCACCAAACTCCAAAAACTTATCAGGAAAAAGCATTGCACAGCCCATTAATGTTGCTGTGTGTTCAGTTCTTTATAATATCTATGCATTTGGCACAACATGATGACTAAGGCTAAAATGTTATCACAACCACTAAATCAATACAAAGAATTTAAATGGAAAAAGATTCATCTTTGCATTGCTAGCTTTCATTTACTGGAAACATTGTTAAAATGCTACCTTATGTTAAGTACTTTCCAAGGGAAGCAAGGGTGTAAAAGATATTACTTATATTAACAGCAGCTCCTGGAGTGATATGCATTCATCTGAATACATTTCACATTTCTCACACAAGCAGGAGAATTTTTCCAAACCCATAAATATTTGCTCACAATACATATGGATTTTATTCAACCTTCAGATTCATTTTGAGAATGAGATATTTCATTTGGAATCATTTGGAATTTTACAGATTTCTACACCAATTTCCCAAACATATATAAGTAAATCCATCCAAATATTTATAATAATGTCAACATGATTGCAAAGTACAAATTATGAATTACATAATGTAACTTTCCATTTAAAACTATATGACTCCTTGATCCTATCAGGTGACTCTAAAAATTAATCAGACACAATTCAACATCTATGTGTGACACACAATACAAGTGACAAATGGTATTATAGCATGATTGAGTTGCTGGGTACATACCTAAAATTATGTCATACATGTCATATATATTCATATCAACTTATGGATTTTGATAATGTACTGCTATTCTGTAAAGTGTACCATGAAATTTAATAGTATGCAGAATTTAAATTTAAGCAGATTTTTAATTTCCCAAGAGTTTATGATTTTCTTAAAATTAAAAGTTGGAAGCAAATTAAAACAAAAATGGAAAACTCTGAGGTGTGCATCTAGTGAATAATATGGTGTGGGAAATCAACCAATGGGATTGAACACTAAAGGAGATAAATAACTATATTTGCCTTCTTTCTGTTGCATCTAATATGATAATATTCATATTTTTTCTTCAATTATTCCAGACTTGTCATTTTTTATTCCTCATAGAATTCTAGTATATATTTCCAAATAACTTGATTTAAATCACAAAACATTTCTAGGCCTGTATTTGTAAATGAACTAATTGTGACCTCTAGAGAAATCAGTAGAAAAAAATCATTGTGTTAAAAGATGCAGCAGACTTACATTTGCACAGGTTTATTCAGAAAGGGGGAAGCTGGGGGAGAGGGTCTGTTTCTTGATTTCTGACTATCTAAAATTCTTTCTTTTCTTTAATTGTACATTTCCCTGTTCCCTCATCTACATTGTTTACTATTAAATGATATACACATTGAGTATTTTTAAGTGAGCTAAAAAAGACTACACTGGTTTGACATAATAAATGCTATAAAATTACAATTTTCATAAAATTTGATCCAAATATTGCCTTAATGTGATGTTCAGTATATTTATACAATGTGTCCTCATCTAATCCTTCTAGCAATCATTATCAAAAATTCAAGTCTACTTTTATTTTTAACTTTCATATAGAAGAGATATCATGGATTATTATTTCTGCATCTCACTCACTTTACTTAAAACCCTCAAGTTACACTCATTTTTACTAAAAATGAGGTAAATTTTCTCGTTTGTGGATGAATCATACTCCTGTATATGTAGTTGTATTTTCCTTATCCAACCTTTGCATCTAGAATTACCCACACTTTCAGTACTGTGGATGCTTCTGTAGTGAACAAGGGTGTGTAGTTACCTCTTACCTGTTTTGATTTTAGTTGGCTTGGAAATGAAGCTAGATCACAGTAGTAGTGTGTGTTTGTCTTGAGGAACCACCATTCTTTCACGCACAGCAGTGCTAACCAAGTTACAATCACTGAGGACTTTTGACCACTCAAGTGTTCAATCCTTCTAATATATAAAACTGGCTTAAGGAATTCTGTGAATTCTGGTTCACAGTCTTGGTACACATTGACTCAAAAGCCATTTGTAGAAATGTATTTTGTAGAAATATTTGCCTCAGTTTTTCTTGGAATAATTTTTGTCCCCCTGTCCTTCACCCTCTTTTTTTTCCATTCTTATTTGTGTGTACATGCATATATACATGTGTGCATGTACATTTGTGTGTAAGCAGACATGCTTGTATATACATGTGCATATGTGTACTTGTGTGTTTGTTAATGTACGCACCACAATGAGTTTCATTGTGCATGCTGGAACTCAAAGGACAAATTTCTGGAGCCATTTATGTCCTTTCACCTGTTGAGGCATGGCTTCTCTCATTTCTTACATGCTATGTCCTGTAGGTGAGCAGGACTAAAGCTCCCTGGGGATTTTCACCTCTCTGCCTTTCCACAGCTGAGTGTGCTAGGATCACAGATGCATATCACCACACCTGGCTTTAATTGGGGGGGGGGGGTTCTGTAGAGCAAACACAGGATGTCAGTCTCACAAAGTAAGCGCATTTAATGTGCCTCTTTGCCTACCTTTCTTCCTTTATTCCTTGTTTTCAACTATTTGTTAAATCTGTTTTTCCTCCTTTCATTTTTTCCCCAATAAGGAAGTGTTTTTTAAAATTAATTAATTTTCTATTTCTCCTACTTCTGCAACAAGTACTGTTGGTACTGCTGTGACCTTGATTTAACTCATTAGAATAAGATATAGTCCCTGCTGTTATAATTTGAGCAATCATTGTTATTCTTTTTTATAATAATTCATTTTTATTATTGTTATTGCATGTATTGCATATTTTTCTATATGCATGTATGTATTGCACGATTCATGTGCCTGGTGCCCACAGAGTTCAGAAGATATCTGATGCCCTAGAATAGGCCTTAGAGATGGTTGTGAGAGGCTATGTGGGTCATGACTCTGCCCCGCCAGCGCAGCCTGGATAACTGAGACTGGCAGAAGGTGCCAGGATTGAGACGCTGGGCAGTGTTGGCGACACCTTTAATCCCAGCACTTGTGAGGCAGAGGCAAGAGGATCTTTGTGAGTTCAAAGCCAGCCTGGTCTACAGGAGCTAGTTCCAAAACAGGCTCCAAAGCCACAGAGAAACCCCGTCTCGTAAAACCAAAAATAAAAACAAAAACAAAACAAAGAACTTTTGAATACAGCTGTCATGCTCTTGATTTTGCATGGATGAATAATTTTCTAAGAATTCCTTCTATGTATCCCACATGTCTCATGCCCAGGCTTTCTAAGGTACTCTGCTCCCTAATAACTTTAGATCAAATGAGAAGCATGCCGAACACAATTAGAAACATATGTTTTCTTTTAAGACTTGTTGATTAAGTCAAAAAATGCATTATTCTTCCTTTTTTAAAAAATAAGTTAGTTTATTCTTTGAAGTAAATCCCACCGTAATCCAAATGCCTTTTGTCATGTCCCATGAACTTTTTGGGCACAGTGGTATGACCCTGACTGCATTACTTATTCTGATTATTATGTTACACCAAGGATTTAAATGCAGTTATTTTATGGTAGCCTGATTATTAAAATTGGGGGTATGCCTTGTGACACCATAATGTATTTTGCACATAGGCTAAAAAATGACATAAATCATGATGAAGTATTCATTGATAGGGTTTTCAACATCACAAATGTATTACTTTCAAAGGCAGCCAAAGCAACACTCAAACACAGTGTAAAATTTCAGTGTCCTTGTGGAATAGCAGGCACCAGAGTGGCACAGATTGTTGGAAGCTTGGGGAAATGAAATCTATACAGTATCATTTATTTTAAAATGTTTAAAACGTTTTCTTTCTTTCCAGGGAATGAGCACACAAACACACATATGCACACACCAATCTAGGTTTTTGCCTACCTTTTGTTTTTGTCAGAAACTGTCCTGTGTGGTCTTATGATTCATTGGGTTTATCAAGAAATACCATAGGGGCCATAGGGGCTATTATCTTTCTGAATTTAAATGGAAATCATTTTTTACACCATCTAAATAATAATAAAAAAATTGTGCAAAAGTAGGAGTAGGAGGAACGCTTTAAAGGCAGGCTTATTGATAAATATCTCTGGAATGTTGCCTTCAACCACCCTCTTGTGCCTACTTTAAGCTCCTTTTAATTCAAACTTAATGAAGGAAATTGTACACATAATGACACAGTTCTGAGAAAGAATTAGAACTTCTTCCCTGCTGTTCTTTATTCCCTGTCTATCTTCTTATCACAGATAGCAGAAAAAGTTCAGACGTCTAAAATTACAGGCTATGCTGACTCAGTAGGATGGATTTTGTTCTTTACATTATCAACTTGTTATTAGTTTCCAATAATAATAAAACTGTGTCCCATAATTTATGTAACTTCTGGTTCACAGATAATTGCTAGTTATTCCTCATTAGCCAACATTATCACTCTCCATTTTACAGCTCCTTGTTTGAGATTTGGGTTACGTTGGCTGCTGTTACCTATGAATATACCTTTACACTTTGAAGCATTTCACCTTTTCGCACTACAAAATGATTCTGGCTCAAGCTGTCTGCATTGCAGCTTTTTGTCTTGTATCAACAATATTTTCTTTTCTTTTTGTTTTGTTTTTGTTTTTCAAGACAGGGCTTCTCCGTAGTTTTGGAGCCTGCCCTGGCACTAGAGACCAGGCTGGCCTAGAACTCACAGAGATCCGCCTGCCTCTGCCTTCTGAGTGCTGGGATTAAAGGCGTGCGCCACCACCGCCTGGCCTCAACAATATTTTCTGTGTTGAAAATATTTACTCTTTCATCAGAAGATTATCTTGGCACAAAGTGTGCTTATTGCTGTTGGAACGTCACTACTGCTTTGCCCTTAATAAAACAGAGTTAGAGAAGCATGCATTCAAAATACCCAAATCTATAAGCATATACCACACCCACAAGGTTTGTATGATCTATTTGGCTCAGACCCAGAACCACATGTTACACTCTCATGTTCCTCTCATTTTTAACAACTGACTCTTGACAATGAGAAACAGCATCCAATGACTATATTAAATTTCTTGTTTTAGAATGAATATAAAATTAGCTCAGAATTGTGAAAGAGTAACCCCATCATAAATAAATTTAAAATATTTTTAAGGAATTATATGTTATTCACCATTTCCTTTAGCTATGTATAGTTTAAAAATTATTCTCTAAAGTTATTTAGGCTAAGTCTTATCTCCCTCATGTATCTTCAAATAAATTTTTGATTTTACTGCTACAAGGGTTTAAGATAATCTACTTAGCATACTGTTGGATTTCACCAAATCTCCTGAGTTTTCTTTCTCTTACTGTTTTTATTTTCTTTTATTCTGGGATAATTTCTGTGAGTGACAGCCATGTTTTGTACATAGGCCAATGGAGTTTTGCTATTCTTTTGTAATCTGTACAACACTCCTGACTTTAATTTTTTCCATAATGTATTTTTTAAGATTGTTTATGTGCTATTGCTTTCTTACCTAAATTAGAAGAGCAGAATGCTGTCCATCATCATTACATATTTTGTTAATTGTAAAAAAGCTGTGATAAGTATCTCACATTTACGTCCTTTCTCATGTTTTATTTGTTGATAATATATTATAATGTTATTCATACAACTGAAATATTGTCTTTCATATTCTTGCATATTAATACCAGTTCCTTCTTATTGGTTGTGTTGTACAAGCTTGTGCTAATCTATTATGGAATTGAATTATTTTACGCCATTCAGATGAAGGATAATAGAAGGCATAGTGTGATCACTTTTCTCTTTTGGAAGTTTGCTGAGTCTATCTAATATTAACTTCTTGTGATACGTTTTTAAGTAGCTATAAGGTTTTTTTTTAATTTTCTTCCATTAAGATGTTGTATCTATTCCTCCAAAAAAATCAGGGTCACTAGTTTCTTCGGTAAATATAGAAGAAAATTATATTTTATACCTGAAGAGACTGTGATCACAATAATGCTTGGAACTTTGCACCATTGCCTGTGTGTGTGAGTACCGGCTAGCCTTATGCAAGGTTAGTGATACATGCCCTACCTCCTCTCTCCCATCATCAAAAGTGAGTGAAGGTCCAGGTGTATAGATCAAGGTTTCAATCATCATCTGAAGGTAAATAGCTTTGTGAGCATAGTAAAAACCAACACACAAAGTATTCAGAACATCCAAATTTTAGTACAGCCTGAATTGCCAGTAAATGTGTTAGATTATAGGGAGGAATGCTAGATACAACAAACATAATTTCATTCATCATGTGTTCTCTGTGCTCAACATATAGAACAAAGTTGATTCTTATTATTTTATATTATCAACCCACTATATTTGCTCTTTTTTGGCCTACAGTTGTTACTTTTTTATTTTGAAAGAAATACTTTATGATATTAAATTGCTGGATGTGTTTCTCTACTGGTCTTTCTTACTACATAACATTTAAAATTCAGATTTAAGCAACAGGCTCTATGCCTGTGCCCAACGCCCTCAGTAATAGAAGCTTTGATTTCAATGGGTGGAAAAAGTGGGAATCATGTAGACTGATGGTGTAAGAAGCGTTGATTCAGTATCATGTCACTATCACCTATGCTATCCTTACTAACCAAAGGGATTCCTTTGTTGTTATACTTAAATCCACCAGTAATTTATGACAGTCCCTTATGCATTTTCCTAGTTTATTCTTTTTTTAAGTTTTTTAAAATGATTTTTAGTGAGCTCTACATTTTTCTCTGCTCCCCTCCCTGCCTCTCTCCTCTCCACTTCAACCCTTCCCCCAGTTCCCCATGCTCCCAATTTATTCAGGAGATCTTGTCTTTTCCTACTTCCCTTGTAGATTAGATCTATGTAAGTGTCTCTTAGGTTCCTCATTGTTTTGTAATTTCTCTGGGATTGTGGTTTGTAAACTGGTTTTCTTTGTTCTATGTTTTAAAACCACCTATAAGTGAGTACATGTGATAATTGTCTTTCTGGGTCTGGGTTACCTCACTCAAAATAATGTTTTCTAGCTCCATACATTTTCCTGCAAAATTCAAAATGTCATTATTTTTTTTTCTGCTGTGTAGTACTCCATTGTGTAAATGTACATTTTCCTTATCCTTTCTTTGGCCAAGGGGCATTTAGGTTGTTTCCAGGTTCTAGCTATGACAAAAAATACGGCTATGAACATAGTTGTGTATATGTCTTTGTGGCATGATATATACCCAAAAGTGGTATTACTGGATCTTGAGGAAGGTTGTTTCCTAATTTTATGTGAAATTGCCACACTGACATCCAAAGGGGCTGTACAAGCTTGCATTCCCATCAGCAATGCAAAAGTGTTCCCTTTTCATTACAGTCTCTCCAGCATAAATTGTCATCACTGTTTTTGATCTTGGCCATTCTTACAGGTGTAAGATGGAATTTCAGAGTTGTTTTGATTTGCATTTCTCTGTTGACTATAGATGTTGAATATTTCCATAAGTGTCTTTCAGCCATTTTAAATTCCTCTGTTGGGAGTTCTCTGTTTAAGTCCGTACTACATTTTTTATTGGATTATTTGTTCTTTTGATGACCAATTTCTTGAGTTCGTTGTATATTTTGGAGATCAGACTCTGTTTGATGTGGGGTTATCTCACTGTTTGCTGATGATATAATAGTTTACATAAGGAATCCCAAAATGTCTACCAAGAAGCTTTTAAAACTCATAAACACTTTTAGTAATGTAGCAAGATACAAGATTAACTCAGAAAAAAATCAATAGCCCTCCTGTACACAGATGATAAAGGGGCTGGGGAAGAAATCAGAGAAACAACACCCTTCACAATAGTCACAAATAGTATAAAATATCTTGGAGTAACTCTAACTAAACAAGCGTAAGACTTGTATGACAAGAACTTTAAATCTTTGAATAAAGAAATTGAAGAAGGCACCAGAAATTGGAATGTTCTCCTGTGCTCTTGGGTAGGCAGAATTAACACAGTAAAAATGGAATCTTACAAAAAGCAATCTACAGATTCAATGCAATGCCACTCAAAATCCCAGCAAAATTCTTCATAGACCTTAAAGAATAGTACTCAACTTCATATGGAAAAGCAAAAAATCCAGGATAGCCAAAACAATCCTGTGCAATAAAAGAACTCTTGGAGGCATCACAATCCCTGACTTCAAACTATACTACTGAGCTACAGTACTGAATACAGCCTGGTATTGGCATAAGAACAGACAGGAGGACCAATGGAACTGAATAGAAGACCTGGATATTAATCCACACACCTTCAAACATCTGATTTTTAACAAAGAATAAAAAAAATCAAATGGAAAAAGAAAAGTATATTTAACACTAAAGTCTTGTCATTGCAAATATACCCCCAGTAGTTATTAAATAGGAAGGTCTAAGCCTCTGACCTTCACCAATATAAATTTATATCTTTAAGAAAGGTCACACAAGGTATCATGAACATTATTAAATACTGACAATTTGTGAGACCAACCTTGCCAGTAGCAAGTGTTGACTTATGTTGAATGCTTGTGTTGTTCTAAACAATTGACTAGGGGGTAAGAATCATAGAAAAACACAATCAATAAAAGTGAAGAATTTTGGAGACCAGTCTCAACAGACATGTCTACAAAATAATTCCTTTATCTATATTCATGGGAACATTGTGAAAGAGGAGGTGAAGAGATGCTAAAGACAGAATACTAGAGAATTTTCTACAAAAAATTTGACTCTTAGAAATATCAGAATATATACCTGATAAGTCTCACCAAGATGATGCTGAAATGTGCTTAACAAGGACAACAAAAATAGACATGCTAACGTGGATAGGGTGTGTATGAGGGATTCAAGGGGGCCTTGATACTACCCAAAGAAACATTAGTAACTAAAGAGAGGGGAAAATAGATCATTTCATTAGTGCAGAAAATAGCTTCAACAAAATTCAACACCCATTCATGATAAAAGTCTTGGAGAGAGCTGAGATATAAGGAATATACCTAAACATAATAAAGGCAACACACAGCAAGCCAACAGTCAACATCAAATTAAGTGGGAAGAAACTCAAAACGATCCCACTAAAATCAGGAACAAGACAAGGTTACCCACTCTCTCCATATCTATTCAATATAATACTTGAAATTCTAGCTAGAGCAATAAGATAAAAAAAAGGAGATCAAGGGAAGACAAAGCAGAAGAGAAGTCAGAATCTCACTATTTTCTGATGACACAATAATATACATAAGTGACCCCAAAAATTCTACCAGCGGACTCCTGTAACTCACGAACGCCTTCAATAATGTAGCAGGTTACAAGATTAACTCAAAATATCAATAAAGAAATTCAATAAAAAAATTGGGGTACAGATCTAACCAGAGTATTCTCAACAGAATCTCAAATGGCCAAAAGACATGTAAGGAGCTGACCAGTATCCTTAGCCATCAGGGAAATGTAAACCAAAACAACTCTGAAGTACCATATACAGTAATCAGAATTGCTAAAATCAAAAATACCAATGATAGCTTATGCTTGAGAGGATTGTAGTAAAGGGAACACTTCTCCATTGCTGGTGGGAGTTCAAACTTGTATAGATACTTTGGAAATCAGTGTGGCAATTTCTCAGAAAATTTTGAATGAATACACGTTAAGACCCAGCAATACCACTCTTGGGCATATACCCAAGGGATGCACACTCAGACCACAAGGACATTCACTCAATTGTGTTTGTAACAGCATTATTCGTAATAACCAGAACCTGGGAACAACCTACATGCCCCTCAGCTGAAGAATGGAAAAAGAAAATGTATGTTTACACAATGGAGTAGTACTTAGTGGTAAAAATAATGGCATCTTGAAAGTTGCAGGGAAATAGATGGATCTAGAAAAGCAAATATCCTCAGTGGGGCAACCCAGAACTAGAAAGACAATTATAACATGTACTCATACATGAGTGGCTTCTAGACATAAAACAAAGAAAAACCAGCTTACAATCCACAACCCCAGAGAACATAGAGAACAAAGAAGACCTTAAAAGAGACATATATTGATCTAAATAGGAAGGAGAAAAAGACAAGCTCTCCTGAGCAAATTGGAAGTGTGGGGATCATGGGAGAGGGGAAAAGGGTAGAGGGGACAATGTGAGGGGAGCAAAGAAAAATGTATAGTTCAATATAAAAACTAAAAATGTAATTGACATAAAAGCATGCTGAGAGCAGAAATTATCATCCCCACGTATGAGCACATCTATTAATTATTCAGAACCATGTGATAATCCCTGAAAACATACAAAAAAGATACAAATTGAGCAGGTTGCATTTATGTATTTAAGAACACACACGCATATATATATATATATATATATAGCAACAGTTAAGAAAAGCTATCATAAGTTTGGAAGAGCAAGGAGGGGCATATGGGAGGGAAGAAAGAAAAGATCAAGTAGTTTAATTGTATTATGATCTCAAAAATAAAAAAATAGTAAACATAAAAAAGATTTAGTGAAGTATAAAACGAGACAACTCTTTGCCAATTCAATTTTTAGTGCATTTTTTGTTTTGTTTGTTTGTTTTCTTTCTTTTAGTATCCATTCTCTGTTCTACAGATAAATAGATTCTGTTTGTCTCTATGAAGGTCCATTACTTACCTTATTCTTGATCTCTGAAGTTAGACTTCAGGGAAATGGGGGGTGAGGCATGATGGGGGAAAGGGAAGATGGGGAGAGAAAAGTGAGAAGGGGAGGATGGGGAGAGCTTGGGGGAATGGGATGGTTGGGACAAAGGAAGGGTGGATATGGGAGCAGGTAATTTCTTTATAACTATTTTAATAGAATTATCTGATGTAGATTTAGTTAGTCAAAGCACTCTTATAAAATGAAAGTAAAATGAAAATTGAATTGGTAGTAAGAATGTGCACATAGGTCATTTCTTACAGAGAGAAGTGAGAAAACAATGCCATCTCTATCTGATCATCTAGACAAGACTTGCAGGTAGACTTCAACACCTGATTACCAAATGTGGAGGGGAAAAAGAAATTACTAGGAATACAACAGATGATACTAAATCCATTAATTTGATTTGCACAAATGAACAAAATTATATATTCATGACCCTCCCATTATCTATTGTTTTCTTTTTTCAGATATACAATTTTAGCTCTCATTACCAACAGAGTCACCTTATGCCACTCCCTAAATTTGGGCTAGGTGTATAAAATTTTTTGAACAATGTAATTAAGCAAGAGTACCTGATTAGCTTCTGATCTAAATCTAATGTTCTCCGTGCCTTGGATTCTTGCAGTCCTAGCTGTCTCCTGGGATCACACCCAGGTTTAACCTTGGTGACACTGGCTTACATCAACCGTTTATTACTATAGAGTTAGTTGATAACATGAAATCCCCATTCCTGATGCATAAACCCATACAGCTGACTGGAAACAGTATGATGCCCATAGATGAGGTCAATTGAAATGGAAAAAGGCAGTTCAGCTGACCCAATTATTGATGGACATTGTCAGAAGCAGTTCAAGTAATTAATTTTTACTTTGAGGTTTGGGGTTGCTGGGGTACTCAAATCTGAAACCTTAAACAGCATTAAGGACAAAAATTAAAATTTAAAGTTACTAACTCCTCAGTTCACCTACCCTTAGATATTTAATTTTTGTTATGGAATAAACATAATTCTCCCTGAATTATATAAATGCGACATTTCTGGAAAATATGACAAAGAAAATGCCGTTTGACTTATTGTTAACAGGCATATGCTCAAAATTTCATCTCTCCTATATACTCCATGCAATACAAACTGGAATTCATTACTCTACCTAGTAAAAAGCATCTTAGGCTCCAATTATATATTTAAATTTTCATATATCTGTCTTGGTTTACATTTGGGGAAATTATAAATTTCAAACATGAGTAGGAAGCACTTGGCTTAACCATTACTTTAGGAAAGTTTTTTACTCACAGTCAAGAAAGCATTGAAAATTGTGCTAGGTCACTATACATTTATGCTTCAGATTTTTAGTGCTAGAACCTCTGTTTAGCTCGTTTCCTACGTCCTGCCTATTTCTCACAAATCTCTGGTTTGATGAACATTTAATACATATCATGTGGTTTGGAGAAGCAACATCTTCTATATTCAACTTTTGGTGACATATTTTGAGCAATCCAAAGATGCTGCACCTATATGTAACTGCACTTGATGGACTTGTTTCTTCAAAAACCATGGTCCATGGGTTACATAGAACAACTCTCCATCGTGTCTTAATGAATATTTCATCCACTGAAAGTATATATTTTATGGGATTTAAAAGTTTTAAATTGTTCAGTTTTCCAATTATGTTTTCAGTTAAATTGATGAGCTGTAGTCAATAAAATTAACTAGCAATTTAACTCCCAAAATAAGAAATTAATATATATGAAGAGATATCTGATTGATAGTCAAAAACCACTCTTGTGAGAATGAAATTACCATTAGGCATATTTATTAATTGAAATTATTCAAATGTATCACAATATCAAAAGCAATCTGCACGTAAAATCCAAGGGTTAATTGTTCTCATTCTTGGTTTCATGAACTGTTCCCTCTGTAAATGTACTAGATGCTCCTCGGATTGCATCTTATTTTCATAGAAATTAACATCTGTCCTTCTTTAATTAGGATACTTTCTCTTCTTCACACTAGTGATTTTTAATAATTTCACTCACTGCTCTATGTTGATTACATCCTTTAGGCGTGCAAAATTAGATTTTTCTAAATTCTAATATCCTTATAATGTTGTGCACTTGAAAATATTTTTTGATATGAAATTTGAGAAAGATTTGGAGGTGGTTGAATTGGTCATTAGCAAGGTAGCACACAATTAAAACACAACATTGGAAATACATTTCTTCATTGGATATTGGCATAAAATTAAAAAACAGAGACATCACTGTGAACCCACATAATAAGGTTGACAATCTTTGGGCTGAAACACTGTTTTCCACATGTAGGGAACAATTAAAACATATATGTTTTACTTGTATGGACATTCAAAAAAAATTATGACACTCTGTTTTAGGACTAACGGGCTGGAGAGATGGCTCAGTGCTTTGGAGTACTAAAGTTACTCAGAGGGCCCAGGTTCAATCCCTAACACTGTCTTAACTCCCAACCTTCTCTAACTCCAGTTCATCATGATCCAACACAATTTACTAGTCTCTGAAGACACCAGGCATGCATGTATTTCACGCGCATACATAAAGGCAAACCACACACATAAAAAGTGATAAAAATATCTTTTAATGGAATAAAAATCATAAACTATCTTCCTTGTCCAGAGAAGCTAAACTTGTCTTCCAGTAATTGATGGAACCAGATGCCAAGATCCACAACAAATTACCAGGCTGAACATGGAATCCAGGCCAAGAGAGGAAATAGAGAATACATACACAAGGGAGATCAAAATCATAATGGAGAAGTCTGCAGCGACGGCTGATCCAAGCTCGTAGAAACTCATAAACAGTGAGAGGACAGCTGTGGAGCTGAACTAGTCCTTCCATGTGCAAGAGACAGTTGTGAAACTTGGGCTAAACAGGAGTTCTCTGGCAGTAGGACCACCATCTGTTCCTGGTGCAGGAACTAGCTCATTAGAGCCCATTCCCTATGAAGGAATGCCATACTCACACTCAATGTAGAGGGGAGGGGCTTGGTCCTGCCCCAAATTAATGTGTCAAACTTTGTCGACTCCCCATGGGAGCCTTTGCCTGTTGGGAAGAGTGAATGGGGGTGTTGGCTGTACGGGGCAGGGAGTCATGGAGGACAAGAGGAGGGATGGGAGGGAGAACCTTGGTTGAAATGTAAAATGAATTTAAAAATAAATAAATGTTTAAAATAGTCTTTCTACAAACTGTAGGCTAAAATTGTTTAATTGTATTTGTTCAGGATTTTGACATTTCCTCATTATTATGTGGATAGATGCTTTACCAGTAACACTATCAAATCTCTCGAACGAATATTCAACTCTTGTAATAAACATAGAAAATTATTTATCTTACAAGTCACAGTTTGCTAGAATGTTGCATATTTATTCAAGCCTATGATAGTCTGTTTAAAGACAAATTAATTGACAGAGCAATTATGCACACTGTCTTTCAAAATCACCATACAGCAAAATTGGATATAGATTATATGCTTTCTTTATCTCCAGTACAACTAAATATAAAAATCATATTGATATTTGAGTATTAATAATGACTGAGAACTTGTAAAGTTTGCAAAATTTTATTCAATATTTAATCAGACATAATGTGTATATATGCCTTGGTTACACCAAAATCTCTTACACTCAAATGACCCTCATTGTCTTTTTGGAAAATTATATGTATTATCATATAGGGAATGATCAGGAGTGCCCATGCAAATAGCAATAGTCCTCACAGTAATCCATTTCCAGCTTTTAAATTCAACAGTCTCCTTTTCTCAGTTTGTTGGCCTGTAATCATCTGTGAAACAGCAAGCAACACTAAAGAGTGGATAATGCAGAGATTATGAAACAGATGACATTTAAAACTGACTCCGATGTAAATATTTCATTTATAAAGAGAAACAGAAAGGACTCAGGGATAGAAGAATAATAGCCTGTACTCACTTATGCTAACAAATGTAATCACTCATGCCATTCATAATCATTTGAAATAAAAAAAACTCATCTATCTTCTTCCTATGTGTTACTGTCTTCTAACTACAGTGAGCACTTCGACTCCCGTGAACATATGGTAGTTCAGACTTCCCTGCTGACAATAAATGGAGGTCTATATCCAAGTGTTTTCATTTGATGATCATCAAACCCTAGAAATATTTAGCTCTAGGCATCTTGCTTTTTCTTATCTACCCAATGGTCTTGTAAACAAATTATACTTCTCCTACTTTTATTCTTTGTCTTTTGTTTTTCTTTGTTTATTTTTTATGGGGGGGGGATGGAGCATTGAAAAGGTTTCCCTGTGGCAGTGGCTTATCCTGGAACTTGTTCTGTAGACCGCGATGACCATAAATTCGCAGAGATTGCCTGCCTTCTAGGGACAGAGATTAAAAGTGTGAGCCACCATGCTTCTTAGAGCTGTATGGGTAATTATAGATCTTTTTTTTTTAAGATTGTGTATACATATATTTAAATAACACCATAAGCATACAATTGTACATGCATTATATTATTCTACATTAACATTTTAAACACTTTACTCATCCTTTTCAGATGAAGATACCTTCCTTCCTCCCTTTTTAATTCCTTACTTTCCCCTTCCTCCCCTCCTTTTTCTTCCTTCCCCTCTCCTTTTTTTTTTTTTT
>NW_026067927.1:8693781-8733240 GCF_014885135.2 Alexandromys fortis
GGCTGGGAGGAGGCGGAAACTTTTTTTTTCCCATTCTCAATAAAATAAAAAAAAGAAAAAAAATAAAACAAAAAAAAAATTATAGATCTTAATAAATAAAAGTTATTTCAAAAAAATGCCTCCAAGGTAAATTTCAGTTATTATCTCTTATTTACGGAGCTCACAATAAAAATCTGACATAGTTGTTTTTATTTTTTTTTCTATTTCAAGACTTTTGCTTAAACTCGTCATTTTGTCTTTGACTCTTCTTTTCCAATTCTAAGTTGCCATGCTGCTTTGAGAAAATAAGGACAACTGATGAGCATGTATCTTTTACGGTCTTGGAATGCTGCCTGTCTGAACAACATAGCTGAGGAAGTACTGTGTAAGTACTGAAATGAGAAGCTGACTCAGGAACTCAGAATGATTTCACAGCTTTCATATTAAATGAAATGTACTCTAGAGATAAGATCACAATTTCAGATATGTATCAGTATGTTGGTCTAAAGATGCAACTCAGTGAGTAGAGCTTTGCTTAACAGGTACAAAGCCCTTCTATAATCCTCTTCAAAATAAACAAAAAAAAAAACTATCATCTAACATTTACAAGTGGTCAATGAGACACAGTTACTGAGAGAACGATCATGCACCTGTGATATTTCTTTATATAGGTCTAGCCAAAGGGAGTCCAAAGGCACAAGTCTTGGGAATGTTTCTGTGAAGCACTCTAGCCTATATGCAGTTCGAGTTACTCAGTGCATTGAGTAACCTGTGGAACAAACTGACTTGGCTATTTCAGCTCATTGTGCAGCCCTTGGTCCAGAGCCCATCAGACCTCTGTGAATGTTTTCCCTTTCTATGATACGTATCATTAATGGTAGAGCAGTAAGCATTTTGCCCTTTTGTAACTTGACAGCTCAGATGTCTTGTGTGAGATATAGTTGAGTGTCATATCAAATGACCTACTGAAGATTCCTCCAAGCTCCCTACATTCATCACTATTTTACTACCATGTCCTTCCATTTCCTATGATTCAGTGAAATCACTAATAACTTTAAATACTGTAAATGTTTGAGAGACATTAAAAGTTCAATGTAAACAGAGTTAACAGTGGGGATGTATAATATTCTATGAATTATGATAAATCGCAAGTCATATATAATATTATTTTATTTTAATATAGTACATTTTCTTCTGAAAGAATTAGATGTCCCTATTCAATCTTGATCAGAAAATTGAGAGCTGTCTTAGTTAGTGAGTTTGTCACAACCTCTTTGCTGTATTAAGATGAAGAAATATTACTATATTTATTTGCTTCCCTCTAAATATAGTAGATAGATTTATATGTACATATGTGTATGATATAACATGAAATACCAGACTCCTGGGAATAATAATAAGTCTAAAATGTGAGGCACAAAAGCTGAGCCCAACTGTTTTTTCAGCATACTGCACTGAGGTGCTTTTATAAACAGTGTCTGTGAACTGTGTAAATGTAGAAGACCTCATGTGCACATAACAGGAGTCTCCAAAGAAGGAGAGGGAATAAAAAAGAAAAACAAAAGTAGACATGCAGCCAAATTTGGTAAAATGTATAAATCTACACATCTAAGAAATTCAGTAAAACCCAAGAGACAGAAATGTTACAATAGAGTACACCATGATACTTACTAAGTTTCTCCAACACATGAACCAAATAAAGCCAACGCTACAATTGCCTTTCAGGTAAAAGTAGAAAAAGCATTTCCAATAACTCAGAACTTTTCTTTATGAATGGTTAAAAGAAAAAAACTGTCTAAGAATATAGTAACAGATAAACAAAAATACCAACAACCATGCATTGTAAAAGGAAATCTACAGAAAATAAAGAGATGATAAGTATTTTCTTCAACCTCATAATGGAAGTTTACAAAAATAGATGTAACATTTACATCTACAGGTGACATTAAACTAAATGGAAAAAAATGAATTTACTTCTCAAATCAGCAATAAGCTAACAAGGTCATCTCTCCTCTTCTACATTGCTGGTAAAGTTACAGCCAGAAAGTGAATAAAAAGAAAAAAAAACAGAATAAAAGAAAATATGACAATAGAATATAACTAATCAAATGTACTCATAATCACTGATATGAATGTATATGTAAACATTTTAAATTCCTACAGTCAAAAGTAAGAAAAATTAGGGTGTTTAGAAAGCTGGTATCAGTAACATGTAAACAGAAGTGTGATGGTCATGGCTGTTATAGTCACAAAGACACAACAGGTGTACTTATATCCAGAAGAACTACCAAGCAGAAGCAGAAGGGGAAATAGAAAAGGGAAGAGAAAGGGGAAGAAAGGAGGAGAGAACAGAGAAACAGGAGGTGACTCATTGGGAAGAAAGGAGCAGAAAGTGTAGAACAATAGGAAAGATGGGGTGAATATATTCCTGATGCGTCCTTTACATGCATGGAATTTTCAAGAAGTTAAAAGTAAAAATAATTCTGAAAATGTAAAGATGAAAGCCTTTATAAGCTCAGTTAAAAATAATAGTACTTAAAGTATCCTGAAATCCAGGAAGAGGAAGCACACACGTTTTTAAGGCAATTTGACATGAGTTTTTTTTTTTTAAGATGTATATACAGATCATTATAGGAAAATGTTCTCAGCAATGTTTCATTAATGAATCCAGATTTAGGACTGGAGAGATGGTTCAGCAGTTATAATGGTTTCTGCTTGTCTGAAGGACCCAATTAAGGTTCTCAGCATCCATTTCTAGAGCATCACACCTCATTGTAACTCCAGGTCTAGGGCTTCTGCTGCCACTCTCTGGATGTCACAGGCAACTATATACTTGTTGCTTACACATGCAGACACCATATACACCTATAAATAACAACAAGAATGAATATTTTAGAATCCAATATCAATACACACATTGAAACTGTGCACTTAGCATAATGCCTGATGTGGGCATGCCAAATCCTGCGAAGATACTGATCATTTCTCAGGAGATTGCAGTGGTGTGGGAGATGACACAGTAACTTCAGGAGGCTATTCTAAACATATGTGTTCAGTGCCGTACAGTCTGGCATTTCCAGTTACTTCAATATTCACACAGGGAAATGACACCACATCTCCATAACAGTAGTATACATGAAGATAAGCAAAATGTTATCATCAAGTTGCATAAAACACTAGAAGATTCCAATGATTTGCACACAGAGAAGTCAGTGCATTGAATGACTGAGAAGGAAAGAGTTAGAAGACCAGCAGGGTCCTAAGACACTCTGGGGATTTTGACTGTATTTGCTACTTCCATGTGATCACAGGTTTACTGAAACGTACTGAGGTTAATACATCTAATTACACATTTTGTATTTAGGAATTGCCATATGACAACTGTATTTAAACAAAGCTGCTAAATCCAAAATAAAATACTATTTGCTATGAAGCCAAGGAAGCTATCATTCATATGAAAATGTGAACATTGTAGGTGGAGAATAGTGGGAAGACTTTGATTCATATATTAGAAAGTTTAGCTTGGTCTTCTGAGTTAAGAAGCTCATGGTACTCGTCTCTGAAGTCCAGTACAGGTCCTCTCACCTTCAGCATCCTATGTTTCTATATTTGCTGCAATATGTTGAGATGATATATGGATAAATGTGATTATGGATAAAGTAATTTGCATGTGTCTAAACAAAATCACCGCTAGTAAAAGGGATTAAGTGTACTAAGAAGGCAAAAGAAGAAAAGGACATAATTCTTTGTAAAGAGACTGGAGAGTCAACGAATGTGAAAGAGTTAGAACGAGCAGTGAAAATAACAGCATACTGCTACGTGTAATACGAGAAGAATGGCCGTCTTGATGACAAGACAGCAAGAGCGATGCCTTGAGACATTAAATGGCCTGTCAAGATCAGACAGGGATAAAGAGTGAGATCTGGCTAGGCCAGAGGGGCAGAGATAGAAGTGGGAGAAAATATATTTAAGGAGATCAGAGGCAAGCCAGAAACTCAGTGCCTGCCAGGATATGTTAACACGCCTCATGTGGGTCTTTTGTCAGACACAGCTGGAGGTGGGGAGGGAATTCTGTGTTTTAGTGCCATGGCTTGAGCAAATGCTGCTAAACAACAGGTGAGAAGCCTTGTCACAATCACCTATTGACTACACAGCGAAGGGAATGTGGCTCATAGATACTTTTAAAACCTTGGTTCAGAATTACCATAATCTAATAGTTTTAGGAGAAAACTATGAGATTTGCAAGAGCTTATAGCTGATCTAGAATATTAGTATATTTTGTTCGAGCTAATTGTGACTTTGTAATATGGGCAAATTTCTGGTTCTAATAAAGAGCAATATATGTGAATGTGTAATAAACCGTCTAATTTATTCAATATAAAATTGACTGAAACTATCACACACTTTTCCTAAACTGATCATCTTATTTTCCTACTTTTGATTTTTAAATAAAAATCTCTGAGACCTAAATAAACTACAGAGACATTATTGGCTCGTGGTATTTGGGATCACTTAAAAAATAATTCTCTGATTCACTTGCACATTGACATGGATTTGACCAAACTGAACCTGGGGGTAAAACTATGTCCTTGAAACATCATGAATAGCAATTAGTTTGGAAAATTACTCGTGAATGACTTTAGAATGAAAAGGTTTTAAAATATCATATGTAAAGCTGAAAATTTCAAAATAAAAATTGACCAGATGAGTATTTGCTATGTTATATGCTGAGTCTTATGTACAACGGACATACCAAGACTACAGAATTGTAGACAAGGTTCCTTTGAGTTCTTATTAAAACTTTAATGTATTAATATTTCTAGATATGTTTAACTCATGTAGGGACAAGTTAATAACAATGATATCTCATAGAACCTAAAGTTGAAGGATCTTTGGTCAACTATGGTTATTTTATAAGAAATTTCTATTACTGAAGCCCTTGATGCAAACTGCTACACTATATAGTCATTGTTAGAGTCCAGATAAGAATTATTTATCATGTTATTGTGATACAAAGAAATATTCAAAGAAACAAGGGGCAGACAAGGTAAATATTTGCAAGCTGATTTTCTTGTTTTCATTCTTATAAAGTGAGAACATTATTACTTGGATCATAGAGATGAAATAGGCAATTGTTAAATTGACTAATCAAATGTCAATGGTAGAAAGATACTAACCTTTTCCTTCATAGTGATACTCGGGGTTGAATACACCAGAGGTAGGCCTACATGTTTTGGTTGTCTTCATACTATTTTTTGCCACATTTAAGGTTGGCCACTCAGTTTATCCAGCTATCTTATATTCGTGGCAGAAGAGAAGTAAATACTGACCCTATGCAGAATAATTGGGCTTGTATCATTCACTCCTATCCTGGATTGTGCCTATAGGGATATATGCATGTTAAGGGAGAAGGAAAATGTTGAGATGAAAGCGGGAAGAATAAAAACAGATAAAGTGAGATTTGGAAGATACAAGTACTTGTTTTAGTTTTGTATGTTTGCTGCGCACCGTGCCCCGGTGTCTGCGCTCTGTGCACTAAAACCCAGTTCGCAAGCTTCGGGCAAGGGGCTGGAGGTTGAGAATACAGACGCAGAGACAGACCAACACACAGACCTTTTAACACTGATACAAAAGCCCCAAGAATGCCCCCTTTATTGTGTTCAGGGGCAGATTATATAGAGATAATCATGCCCCAGCCAAACCCACCAGAAACCACTCTCCTGCCATCAGGAACTCCTGAAGGTCTCATGCTCAGAGCAGCTGAAGGCACTCAAATCAGGGGAAAACAAGTTCTTTACAAGAAATTCAGGAACCAAAAGCTACGGAAAAATCCTGTCTTGAAAATCAAAAAAAAAAAAAAAAAAAAAGAAAGAAAGAAAGAAAGAAAGAAAGAAAGAAAGAAAGAAAGAAATAAATTCAGAACCTGGGGTCTCACTGCTCCCAACATCTGTTTCTCTCATTCATAATATTTAACTCTTCTCAAAATTAAATATAAAAATAAATTCTAAAGGTTTTGAAGCAACAATCCTGCCAAACCCAGTAAACACTTTGTCTAAAAACCTGAGGCCACATGAGGGCACTGTGGCATTGCATTTGGTCCGGTGACCTATTAAGCCTCAACTCAGGAAGAAGAATGTAGTTTTTCAAACACCAGGGTGAGCATACACAGGTACTCTGGGGTAATGTCTGGACATGTGGATGGGCATAGCTGTGTGGACATATAAATCAGTTAGTGCCCTACCGAGGCAGCTCCCAGACCAGAGATTGCTTTCCATATCCAGGCTTCATGACACGCTTCACAGATTTTCTTTACTAGTTGCTCAGGCTGAACTATGATATTATGATTTTCCAATTGCAGCGATAATGGATCATTTTTGGCATTTCCCACTCATTAGAATTTGCACCAGCATGATGAATTAATTTAGGAGCATTTTCTGTCCTTGGCATAATCAGTGGGAAGGGAATGAGAATAGCTGCGGCACCGGATAGATGACAGCACAGGGGCTGTCTAGGGCTAACGTGGAAAAAAGAAAAGAAAGTGCGGAGTGGGTGGCGCAGGCGTGAGAGAGTGTATTCATAAGGCTTAGCTGAGCAAAGGTGAAAGGCTCAGCCTGCTGGCTCAGATCAGAGTCAGCCCGCAATCCATGCTGGAATGCAGTGCTAATATTGGAAAATGTTTAAATGCATTCTCATAGAGCTGACCCTCTCATGCAGCAACTTTTCCGTTTTATTAAAAACCAGCTTACCACATTAAAAATCATGTGCACTGCTACTTTTCCTACTTATCTTTTATGTTTAATTCTCATAGCTAAAGAAATACTGAAGACTGAATTCTCATTTTGTCTCTTTAAATCTGTTTCAGTGTATTTTTCTGATAAATATGCACAGAACAACTATCTCATACTCAGAATGCAGAAATATTAAGCTTCTCTTTTGTCCTGTGTTAGAACACTTCTTTGATAATCTGAAGGACTTTTATTTAAACAAGTGACATAATAGAACCATATGAATTGGCTTCCTGTGATTGCAGGTTCTTCATTTCCTAAATTTATTTAAAAGCTGCACTATTGTGATTCATCATTTTTGTAAGTGAGCTAAGGAAACTTGGGATTCAAAGTAGAATTTCCATCCTCATCCATTTGATTAATTAAAATTAGCAATAACCTTGGCAGTATCCCCTGTGGCTTAAATGAAATAGTAAATGTACTCACTTTTTGGCATATATTTACTATAAAAAAGGCAGAAGTGATTATATTACCTGGGAAAATGAAATATATAATAGAAGATACAACAGAGACAAAAATTTAAAAGAATGTCTAAAAAAGATCTTTCAGTAACAATAAATGACAAAGAAAGACTCAATTAATGAGGAATTATGAGACTTTTTGGGTCAGTAACATGAATTTTTAAATCACAAAACACAAGGGAAAAGCACATAATGGTTTACAAGGCAGTCTCAGAATATTGTTAATTGATGCTGAGAGAGAAGAGACAAAGAGAAAGGAAGATACATCAACTTATACCCACACCTGTAACATGAGGGCCTGCTTGTTGGGGTTTCTGTCCTGTCCAGTTCCCACAGCTGGTAAGCCCCAAAGAAATTACACAGAAGTCTACATAAGTTATAACTGATTGGCCCATTAGCTCAGGCTTCTTATTAGCTCTTATCACTTATATTAACCCATTATTCTTATCTATGTTAGCCACATGACTCAGTACCTTTTTCAGCAGGGCAGGTCACATCCTGTTTCT
Organism: Alexandromys fortis; assembly: GCF_014885135.2. Lineage (NCBI taxonomy): Eukaryota > Metazoa > Chordata > Mammalia > Rodentia > Cricetidae > Alexandromys > Alexandromys fortis. Next base: position 8,701,513 of record NW_026067927.1, read on the forward strand.
GCTGTGTCTGGACATGACTGCAGATGAATGGGCTTCTACACATATGGTGGTTGGTGTAGACAACATATTTCCAGAATTAAAGCAACAAAATGAAAACATAAAGAGGATCTTGAATTTAAGACAGTAACTGGATTTTACTACACAGAATACATAAGCATGCAGGGAAGTAGAAGTTATTGAACTGAGTTGACATAAGTTTAGATAAAGTGACCAAAGCAAGAGAAACCAGCCTTGGTATTACATAAATTAAGCTTATACTCATAGGGTGTCAGTCACTTCAAAATATGAAATTCATTCCACAATATAGAGATAACATTTTATATGTTTACTATGATAAATCTAAATGTGTATATCATAAATGTTTTACATATTCAGCATTGATTAAATTGTGGATTTAAGTAATAATCAAAATGTTTATTGTTTTCAGAAATATATAAAGGAAAATGCACTTACTAAAATATTGGACAGGGTCGGCTATATAATTTCTGTTTCAAACTAACATATGAGAAAAAAATTAAAGCATTTGAATATTCAAAAATAGTCATTTTTACCAAAGGACACTGTAGGTCAGGGAGATAGCTCAGTGGCGAAAGGACTTGAGAAAGCATGGGGACTGGATTTTGAGTCCTAATATTCAAGTCACTAATTCACCAGTTCTAATAAAAACAATCTGCATCTGTGCCTCTGCTGACTTCAATTTGAAGTCACTACTAAAGGGACCTCTGTCAGGAGTACCTTTGGGCTGCAGTCTTTTGAAGGCCTTTTTATGTCTTCACCTTAAATGTAAAGGCTCAAAAGATGGCTGAGGATAAATGTCAGATCTGGGCTGTCCATTCTGGGACATCATTACCTGCCTTCTTCAAGGTTTACAATGTGAGCCTGTAGGGTCACCCAAGTGTCTTTTTTGTGTATCTTCAATCCCCTCTCTCTCATTAAGAGCCTCAAATGTTGCACAGTTGAACAATAATGAATCAAGTCTCAGCATATGGCTCAGCCATCCTAAGTGAACATACGGTGAGTGAAAAACAAATAGGTTATATTCTTCAGAGGAGACAAAAAGGGTCTCTCTCTCTCAGAACAAGAAGAGAACTAGAAAGTTGTCTTTGCTTGACTTAAATTTAGGAGGCTTCTGAAGCTTCTTAGCAAGATAAAGTTTTAGCAATGAAATGTACTATGTCAGCTTTCCAAGAGTTCCCAATCTTTGGTACCTGATTAAACATCCTGCAGTTACAATTCCCTATTCCACACACTTGATATATGTTAAAACTCTACCTACAAGCAGGAATTCTCTTAGACTCCTTAGCCAACAATATCCAATATCAAGAAACTAGATATCAAGAAAAACAACCCAATTAAATATATGATGTAGTTCTAAACAGAGAAGAAGTTTTTTTTTTCCCCCCAAGGGGGAAAAAAAAAAACTCAAATGGTTGTTTAAAAAAAAAAAAGAGAGAGAGAAATGTTTCCTATCGTTAGCCATCAGGAAGATAAAAATCAAAACTACTTTGGCATTTCATCTTGAACCTGTCAGAATGACTAACATCAAAACAAACAAACAAACAAACAGCCAAAAAATAAGAGGCAACTCATGTTTCTCATGTTGACAAAGATGAAACCTAAAACAAACATTAGTCTATTGCTGGTGGGAGTGCAATTTTGTACAGTTACTAGTAGAAATTAGTTCAATGATTCTTCAATAAGATGGGAATAGGTCTACCTGAAAATCCAGCTATGCCATTCTTGGACATATACCCAAAGCATGCTTCCTCAGTCACCCACAAAGACACTTGCTCAATTGTGTTCATTGCTACTCATCAAAGTTAGAAATTATAAATAGCCTAGATGCCTTTAAACATATTAATGGATAAATAAAATGTAGTAATTACATAATGGGGTATGACTCACCTTGTAAAATAGATGACATCATAAAATTTACAGGCAAATGGATGGAATTAGAAAAAATCACCCTGATATAAGTATCCCAGAAAGTATAAGTATCCTAGAAAGGTAAACATGAAATGTATTTACTCACATGTAGGTATCAGTTGTTAAATCATTAATAAACAAGTTACAGGGCATAGAACCACAGAAGTTGGGGAGAAGAAGAAATTCATAGATCTCATAAAGAAAGGGAAATAAAATAGAAAACTATGGATTGATGGTGGTTGCTGAATTAGAAGGATAGAGTAGGGTGGGAGAGAATTATGGATTGCAGGAGAAATACAGGGAGTGACAGCTAAATTTAAGGGACATTTAAAGGGTAGTATATAAATCCAATACAGTAGGACATTTCTAAGATATATACATATATGAAGGAAATCTAAATGAAATCTCCAAATAATGGAGGAGAGAGAGAGTCCTAACTGGCCATTTCTTGTCTCCAAACAAAGCACCCAGCACTTGAACTGGGTTATATCTAATTAATTGAATTGCTTGGCAAAGGGACGCCATGGGAATACTCAAACAACCAATGTTGTTTCCATGTCTATACATTTCTCTCCACATACAAAAAAAATTAGCAAGGCCTCATTGGTGAAAATAATAACTATACAGTGCACTGACCAAGGAAAACCTGAGCTGGTGTCTCCACAGTGCCTTTAGCCCACATTCTAGTGTCTCTGGTACAGTAGGGTACTCTCTATGAGATTAAAGGAGAAACAGGAACAACAAGCAAGTCAAAAAATATTTATTTCATCTACAATTGTTTACTGCCTGCAACCCATATTAGGACAAAGGTGGCCCAAAACTTGATGGAGTAGGCAATCAATAACCGATTTGACTTACAGTTCTCTCCAATAGATAAAAACTGTATTCAAACACTGCTTTGATGACCAAAAACCAGAGACTAGGTAGATTAGAGACCTAGCTTAAAACGAAAATATACTATTTAATAAATAGGGATAAAATGAGTCCTTATGACATTCTGCGATAGTCATAGATCATATACAATGAGAGACCTTGGAAGACTCTTCCTTAAATGGGATGTCTCCATCAAACCCATTTTGTGGAGGGGAAGAATGTGATCAAAATAAATGTAAATTTTAAAATTGTTTTAAACAATGAAAACATAATTAAAAAGAACTATTGAAAAGAGGCCTCTCTATGAATATAAATCATGATATAACAGTTGCTTATTACTCTACTTTCAATCCCAAATCCCAAATGATGATCAATAAATTAATTAATTTAAAAAAAGAGTTGTGGTGGTCATGATTTAGTAACAGCTTAGATTTTGAAAGTCACCTAAAACCTTGTGTGTTGAGGACTCAGTCTCCAGGGTAGTGCTTATGAGAAGTGTCCAACGTTTTGGGAAATAGAACCTTGTAGGAATGTCCTTAGGTGATTCAATACTTAGAAGAATACTGTAGTAATTCTCTCTTGATATTTGGATGTGAGAAAAAATGTCTCATTCTACTACAGGATCTCTGCTGTTTCTGCTAAGAATACCTTCTAGGACCCAGAGTAATGCATTAATCCATCATGGACAGCAACCTGCTAATCAGTGAAGCTTTACTGCAAATGTTCTCTTTGTAAGGCAATATACCAGATATTTCATAATAGTAATAGAGAACTCCCAACAGTGTCAGACAATTTCCTCTCTGCTGATTTTTGAGATCATGTGGATTACATTAATCTGTGGATTTCCTTTATATTTAGTGGTGGTAAACTGTTTTGCATTAGCTTCACTGATGTTCCCTAGGAAGGTCATGTGCTATGCCACTTCTGAAACTAATACTCTAAACAAACACACAAACAAAAGACTTTGTATTTGCATCTTACTTTTAGGATAGAATTTTATGTTTGTACTGCAAGAAAAGGAAAATTTACCTCATTAATTCAGAGGGAACTTATCTTCAGATCAGCAAACAGACACACTAGTCTGATTCTAAGCAAGCATTGCTCCGTTGGCAACTCTCTGACTGACTGAATTGCAATCATGCCAGACAAACATGATCTCAAAAGTTCTGACATTAATAAAAGAAAGCTTAGAAATAAATATGGACTAATGAATTTGTGAACAGAAAGACAGAACACATTTTTGTATTTTAGCAGGCTAGTGCTCATCAATGAATGTGGAATTTGCCATCAATATTAGCAAAAGTTCATGTGCAATCATTGCAGTCCTCATTTGATTCCAAATATGACAGTTTCTCTCGAGATTATATGTGAAAAATGCATCTGAAATGTACTTAATGTGCTATTCAGAAAATATTGCAGAAGGCAGATTTCTGTTTTCAAAATTGTTTTCCAACTCAGTTGAAGATTTAGTACATGAAGAGCTAGTGATGATCTCAAATGATGGTAAAGTCTGTCTTGAAAAATCTGCTATGTGGCTCAGACCTGTCTAACTGCTAATTATCTGACAAGTGCTATGTATATACACACTGTCTCTCCAAGTCAAAGCATTCACACATCCATGTGAATTTATATACACATATCCATATCTCACAATTACTGATCCTTTTTAATGAACTTGCATGTATAGGCTAACTATGGACATCACTATTCTTTGATAATTATTACAGTGATATAAGTCTTTCATAGTTTGCAATGGTTGGCTTTTATATGTATGATTTTCTACAAGATAAATAGAAATATAGTTTGGAACCACACTTACTTCTTAAAATCAAAAGTATGCATTTTCTTTCATTTTTAAATTTTCATGCAATCTGTTTCATTTACATACCAATCCCAGTTCCCACTACCTCCCTTTCTCCTACTCTCCCCACGTTCCCCTCATTCCACCCCCCATCCACTCCACAGGGAGTGTAAGGCTTCCCAAGCAGAGGCAACAAAGTATTGCATATTGCTTTGAGGCAGGATCAAGTTCCTCCTCACTGTATCTATACTGAGCAAGCTATACCTCCAAAGAGAATGGGCTTCAAACCAGGAGCAGAAGGAGAGAGAGCATGAGCAAGGAACTCAGGACCGCGAGGGGTGCACCCACACACTGAGACAATGGGGGATGTTCTATTAGGAACTCACCAAGGCCAGCTGGCCTGGGTCTGAAAAAGCCTGGGTTAAAACCGGTCTCACTGAACATAGTGGACAAGGAGGACCACTGAGACCTCAAGAACAATGGCAATGGGTTTCTGATCCTACTGCACGTATTGGTTTTGTGGGAGCCTAGGCAGTTTGGATGCTCACCTTACTAGACCTGGATGGAGGTGGGTGGTCCTTGGACTTTCCACAGGGCAGGGAACCCTGATTGCCCTTTGGGCTGACGAGGGAGACTTGATTGGGGGAGGGGGAGGGAAAGGGGAGGCGGCGGTGGGGAAGAAACAAAAATCTTTAATAAATAAATAAATTAATTTTTAAAAAAAGCCAGTGCAATTGCTAGGGATAAAACCTGGTCCAGGCAGAGGCAGGCGGATCTCTGTGAGTTCGAGGCCAGCCTGGTCTACAAGAGCTAGTTCCATGACAGGAACCAAAAACTATGGAGAAACCCTGTCTCGGAAAAAAAAAAAAAAAAAACATGGTCCACTGCTAGTTACCACACAGACTGCCCAAGCCACACTACTGTTACCCACATTCATAGGGCCTCATTTGGTCCTATGCAAGTTCTCTAGTTGTAATTCCAGAGTCAGTGAACTCCCACAGCTCAGGTCAGGTATTTCTGTGGGCATCACCATCATGGTTTTGACCCCTTTGCATCTTATCACTCCTCTCTCTCTTAAACTGGACTCTGGGAGCTCAGCCTAGTACTTAGCTATGTGTGCATCTGTTTCTATCAGTTTCTGGATGAAGGCTTTATAATGACAATTAAAGTAGTCATCAATGTGATTACATGGGAAGGCCAGTTCAGATACCCTCTCCACTATTACTTAGGATCATAGCTTGGGCCATCCTGTTAGAGGGAGAGCAGAGCCTCTTGTGCTGTCCCGGCCACCCGGCTAGCTTACAACTGAAATAATCACACAGAAACTGTACTAATTAAATCACCATCTGGACCATTATCTCTAGCCTCTCATTGGCTAACTCTCACATCTTGATTTAACCCATTTCTCTTAATCTGTATTCACCACTAGGTCGTGGCTAATCAGAAAAGATTCAGTATGTCTGACTCTGGCAGCTCCATGGTGTTTCTCTCACTCTGATTTCTTCTGCCCAGAATTTAGTTCTGTCTGCTCTGCCTACCTAAGTTCTGCCCCATCAAAAGGCCAACACAGTTTCTTTATTCAACCACTGAAAGCCACACATAGACAGAAGGACCTCCTACACCATCATCTTTTTGGTTCCTGGAAATATCCACAACATCAAGTTTCTTGCTAACCCAATAATGGCTCCATCAATCAAGACACCTCTTTCTTTGCTCTCCCTCTCTGTCCTTCCTTCATCTCAGCAATCCTATTCCCTCATGTTCTCCTCCCTGCTTCCCCTTCTCTCCTTTTCCCTCTCATTTCACCCTCCCATCTCCCCCAACCCACACAGTCCCAACTTTCACAGATGATCTTGTCTATTTGCCCTTCCCAGAGCAATCCATATATATATATATGTCTCTTTTAGGTTTATCCTTGTTATCCTGAGTTTATGGTCTATAGGCTGGTTATTTTTATATGTACTTTGTATGTAATATAAACTTATACTTTAAACTTTATACTTTACACTAAACTTTATACTTTATATGTAATATAAACTTATGAGTGAGTTCACACCATATTTTTTTTCTGGGTCTGGGTTACCTCATTTAGGATGGCTTTTTAAATTTCCATACATTTACATGCAAATTTCAAGATGCCATTTTTTTTACTGCTGAGTATTATTTCATTGTGTAAACGTACCACATTTTCCTTTTTCATTCTTTAGTTGAGGGGCATCTAGGTTGTTTCCAAGTATGGTTATTACAAATAATGCTATTATGAACACAATTGAGCAAAAGCCCTTGTGGAATGAGTGTGTATCCTTTGGGTATATGCCCAAGAGTGGTATTGCTGGGTCTTGAGGTAGGTTCATTTTAAATTTTCTGAGAAACAGCAATACTAATTTTCAAAGTTTCTGTACTAATTTGCACTTCCACCAGTAATAGAGGAGTATTCCCCTACTTCAATCCTCTCCAGCTTTAGCTATCCTTGGTATTTTTGATATCAGCCATTATGATTTGTGTAAGATGATATCTCAGAGTTGATTCAATTTTGATTTCCCTGATGGCTAAGGGTGTAGAGCAGCTCCTTAAGTGCCTTTCATCCATTTGAGATTCTTCTGTTGAGAATTCACTGTTTAGATCTGCACACTATTTTTAAATTGAATTATTTGGTATTTTTATGTCTAATGTCTTGAGTTTTTTATATATTTTTGAGATCAATGCTCTAATCTGATGTGGGGATGCTGAAGATTTGTTTTTCCATTCAGTTGGCTGCCATTTTGGCTTGTTGACTGTGTTCTTTGCTTTATAGAAGCTCCTCAGTTTCAGGATGTCCCATTTATTAATTGTTGATTTCAGTGTCTGTGCTAATGGTGAACTAATGGAATCGAATCAAAGTCACTGATATTAATACATACACTTATTAACACCTGATTTTTGACAAAAAAGCTAAAATTATATAATGGAAAAAAGAAAGCATCTTCAACAAATGGTCTTGATTCAAATGGATGTCAACATATACAAGAATACAAATATATCCATATCTATCCCCATGTAAAAAAATCAACTCCAAATGGATCAAAGACCTCAACATAAATCTAACCACAATGAACCTCATAAAAGAAAAAGTGGGAAATAGCATTGAACACATGGACACAGGAGATCACTTCGTAAATGTAATACCAGTAGTACAGAAACTGATATTAGTAATAAATAAAGTGACCTGCTGAAACTGAGAACTTTATGTAAGGCATTTTTAAAGTATATTTTCTCCATTATGAATACATCCAAGCTTTATCTCTTATATAAGCAATGCATTTATTGAGTTTTTTTTTTAATATGAAGTTCTGTGCATTCATTATTATGGTGGACAGAGAGGGAAAAAATTACTACAATGATTACCTAAACTGTAAATTATTTTACAAATGTTCTTTTTATGTTTATAGTAGTTTTACTTTATCAAGAGAGAATATACCCCTAAAATCCAATTAGATGCCTGAAATAATGGAATATATAGTTATGTGCATATATATATACATATATATTATACATACATATCAAAGGGTTTCATATTTATGAGTTTCTAAGTTGCTGGCTGTGAACCTCAATACAAACCTTCAACATGAATATTCTTCTAACTAACTATTAAGTTTGGAGTACTTCTTAGGAACTAGATTAAAGCAAAATGAATTAATACAGAAATATTCAATGAAGAAAGAAAACAAAAATAAAATTGACATTAGTATGAATATATAAAACAGCAACCATGTAAAATGAGCCCAAGTTCTGATACTTCAAGTTTCTGGGTTCCTATGTCATTGCTGTAGGTTTATGGTGACTTTTGATGTTTAATTGACTAATTCATCATTCATGTATTATACTACATGCATCTAGTTTACAAAATATTTTTTGTTCAAAGACTCTAACTTCAGTTAGGCAAAATAGATGAAAATTCCTATTCCTAAAGCCAGGAAATATTTCCACATTGCAAAATGTTAAACCAAAGAGAACTCTGGCTAAGTAATAAATTAATGTGAACTTTGTAGAATTAGTTTGAAAATCTACATGAAACATACAATGTTGAATTTCATTAATCCTATCATCTTGGAAATGATTTACAAGAACTCCTAGTTTGAGTCTACAGTGGTTTGAAAGAAAATGGCCTCCAAAGAGATTGGCAGTGTAAGGAGCTATAGCCTTGTTGGAGTGATTGTGGTACTGTCGGAGTAAGTGTGTCACTGTGGAGGTGGCTTTGAGGTCTCATATATGCTCAAACCATTGCCCAGTGAGAGAGACCTCTTCCTGATGCCTATAATATGTAGAAGTCTCAGCTATTTCAGAATCATGTCTGCCTGCAAGTCACCATGTCCCACCAGGATGATAATGAGCTAAACCTCTGAACCCTAAACAAGCCCCCATTAAATATTCTCCTTTATAAGAATTACCATGGCCATGTTGTCTCTTCACAGCACTAAAAACACAATACAGAGTACAACATACATTCTACAACAGAATACCATTTAAAAGGGAGTTATACTCTAAATATAAGAGTGGGTATTATATTCAAAGAATAAAATTAGAAGCACTAAGAGATGAAGAAAGTTGGCTTAGGTTTCCTAATGATTACATTAACATGTTTACTTCCTTAAACAATTAACCAGTCTCCCAAAACATCCACAGAGTGAGTAAACCTACTTAAATTTTCCAAGTATGGCTGTAGCAGTTACAATTCATTCATTCCATCTCTTTTTGAATACCTTTTAAGGGTAGTTTACAAAAAAAGTAATATGCAATTCCTCTCTGATTCTTTTTTTCAAGCTTCCCTTTATTTTCAGAATCAAGCTGACACCTTATCTTGACTTAAAATATTTTAATTCATTTTCCTTATATGGTTTCAGCACACTGATCTCAGTCTCCTCTGTCTCCTCTGATCTTTAGTTTACTGAAATTTAGTAAGTCTGTCTCCTTCTAGATTGTACTTTATGCTCATTCTTCTTCCTAAGATGATTTCTACTGCTTTATTCTTGCTGCAAATGCCAGTTTCAAATGCATTTCTTTTATGAAGCAGTTCACTGCTTAACAAAATTTGTCACCATAATAACCATTATCAATCATGAATAACTGGATACTGCCCTATATGACCCACAATGTCATTTAAGAGTTGTATATCAGGTACATTAAGCAAATAAAAGTATTTAGTAAAAATTTATGAAATGACTACATGAAAGAATTGGTGAATCAAGGAATTGTGGCAGTTTAGACTGAGATCAATGTATCTTTTCAGAATTGCAGTTTAGATACAAAGAGAAAAAAACAGTGTTTCTTTTCCAAATGGTGTCCCAAACCATTGTTTTGACAAAATTTTTACTTCTAAAAATGAAAAATTCAACTATCAAGGCAATTCTATTAATCTGCTTTATTCGGGGTTAGATGATAATTTCTCAGTGTCCAAAATATTATTATAAACCAATAAAAAAGATATTGCTATATCTCCATAGAAAATATTAAAGGATGTCCATGGACTCAATGAAAGTAAATAAGTGTATATTGGATATAAAGAAAATGCATGCATAAAAGAAAAACTAAATCTTTCTATAAATTCATATTTTCCCTCAATTCTTTTGAAGTATAAATATTATTGCCATTTTAATAAAAGCTTTACTATTTCACAAATATAGCATAATAACTGGTATATATTAGAGTTTTTTCACAACTATTATATTGCCACATTTCAATCAGATTTTAATAGTAAGTGTGACTATGTATATTTTGACATTTTTACACCATTAAAGAGAAACTGCCACATCCCATGCGTGAATATGAATGTTTGGAAGGACACACAACATCCAGTGAAACAATAGTCTTAGATAGGAAGCTTGTGGCTCCTTCTGTGTTCTCTGACATTTGTTCATGTATTAGAGATTTAAACCAATTATTATTACTCAAAGTTGCCTTAAATATAAAATTTAAATCCTTTGATAATTTACAGAAAAGTTTTAGTTCTTCATTATCATATATATTGTTCCTTTCTAAAAGATTCACCACCTAATCTAATAAAAACCTATCAGTTTATGTATGTCTTCCCTTGATATTCAAAGAGTCTTTGTGGCATGAACTGTAGTATAAGTTAGAAAGTAACCTCAGTCTTCGTACTAGTTGTGAAACTACTAGTAATATTACTACTACAGTTTCTCCCACTAGTTTTATGTGTAATGCAATCACTTCCACTGGTTAATATTAATATAGCAAATGCTCCTACTAGTGCAATTTCTGCCAATGTCAGGCAGAGGAATGGTGTAGGTACTGTGTGTGAAATTCTGAGCCGAAATAATTCTGGTATATCATTCCATTCATAATGAGGGTTGTTTCTGCTCATTTCCACTGCTAGTCTAAGAAAATAGTTTAAGCTGTTCACAAACCTTCCTCATCTCTGATAGCTGTTTTAAATTTTGTTTTAGTAATCTTAAAGTACACGTCAGGATAACTTTAAAGTTGTAGACAGTTTAAGGGAATTTAATAGCTGTTTTTGGGTTAAATTCTATTGAATGATTTATTTTTTCCCACATAATATATTTTAATTATTTTCTTTCCCAGACTGCAAGTTCTCTCACCTCTCTTTTTCTCTCTCCTTTAATCTGTCTTTCTCTGCCTCCCCATGTCTCTGTGTCTCTGTCTTTCCCTTTGTGTCTCAGTTTCTCTCAAAAGTAACCTCAAAACAAAACAAAATCCAAATCCCAAAACAATATTTTAAATGTAAAACCATAGCAAGAAACCCCCCCCACACACACACATTTGGAGTCTGTTTCATGTTGTCCAGCTGCTCATGAGCATGAGCCCTGCCTTTGAGTATTGTTGATTTACTGAGTGACACTCCTTTAGAGAAAACTGATTTTTCACCTCCCAGAAAAAATCAATTGCAAATAATATCTTGGCCAGGGGTGGGACATTGTGTTCAATTCTCATTTGTGTAAAGATTTTGTCTGGCTTGAATTTGTGCAGATTTAGTGCATGCTGGCAAGGTCTCTATAAGTACATAGCCCTGTTATGTTTGCAGGATGCTGTTAGCTTGGAGTTGCCCACCACCTCGGACTCTTACAATCTGTTGCCTTCTCTTTCATATAGCGCCCTGAGCCTTTAGGGGAAGGGTTTGATAAACACATTCTATTGCTTTGATCTCCGAAGTTTGTAATTTTCTGCATGCTGTTCAATTGTGCATTTGTGTTAATTATCAACTACTGGAAGAAGTTTTGCTGATGAAGGCTGAGCAAAGCTGTAATGTATGGGTGGAGCAGTACATGATTAGGAGTCATTTTTCTGTTTTGTTCATTTGGCAGACTAGTGGTAATTTCCCCTAGGGTCCATGACCTATCTAGCATTAGCTACTTGTCTTCACTCACAGTGACAAGTGTGGGTTCTACTTTATACAGTGTGTCTGGAATCTAAGAGATAGTTTGTTCGCTAAAAAAACATTTGAGGCAATATTGCAACAATATATCTTTTATTTATTTATTTTGTTGTTGTTGTTGTTGTTGTTGGTTTTTGAGACAGGGTTTCTCTGTAGCTTTGGAGCCTGTGGTGGAACTAGCTCTTGTAGACCAGGGTGATCTCAAACTCACAGAGATCCACCTGCCTATGCTTCCTGAGTCCTGGGATGAAAGGCATGCGCCACCACAGCCCGGCAAGTATAACTTTTCCAAGATATAGTAGGTAGCAGTTTTGTTTGTAGGATTTGAAGCTGGTTGAGACTGATGGTTCCTTTTCTCCTCTGCTATGATACAAAGCACTCTCCAGACCTCTCAGTGCTAGTTAGCAGAGATGTAGCCTCTGTTTGAGAGCCACCTTGACTTCTACATTTAGATGACCTGAGGAGGCACTGTCTTACAAATTGGGCCTTACCCTGATCTGGGGTTTAAATAGAGCTGTTTTTCAGAACTGTTAATACAGTAGTTATTTTATGTTTCCATTTTAGTATTCCAATTTAAGTTAAAATAGATTTAAATTTCAAACATATATTCTTCTCATTTTAACATGATATTTCCTTAGATGCATAAGGTACCAAATGTAGGACTCTGCACACTGTATGACAACTTATGATTCACATTGTTATATTTAAAAATATTTTAATGTGAATTTAAAAGTTATAATTACTTAATCATAATTTCAAACAGTTGAAAGATTCCTAAACAACTAAATAAAACAATTTTGTATTCAGTATTTTCCAAAAAGCACAAATGGTCAGATGCTAAGGAAGAATACAACAACATGATAAAAATATCTACAAAAACACATTGAAGACAAGTTTCTTAAGGCATGTGGCAGGATTTTTGATTACTGTTAGACACTGTTACTTCAAAGAGCACAATTTCATTAATAACAACATCAGTGTACATTTCTTTTGCTTGAGAAAATTCTGTTTGTGTTATTAGTTTTATTGTAGAGCATAATTTAACCTAGTGGTGACAAGCATTTATTTTTCACACAGGACCCAAATTTGATCTCCAGAACCCATATAGTAACTCAACACTGGTTATTACTAAGTTTCAGGGAATCTATTTTCCTTTTCTGATTAAAGGCACAAAATGTGCACATATATATGTGCAGGCAAAACATCATACACATAAAATAAACATGAGTAAACCTTTTCTAAAATGCAATAATTTAGCATTTATTACCTAGAGAATATTTGAATGGAGGAGCCTGTGGTTAAAGGACTGACAGGTGACCGTGTCAAAGAGGGTGTCATTGACCTACCTAATTCATTGTAATAATTCTCTTCATAACACCATTGGTGTTCCCGTGGCTACTCTGCATCTTTTTTGCTTTCATGACATAGCTCCATGGTGAATTCTAGTAAAATCAAATATGATTCACGTTTTTAAATTAACACAACCCTTTTGGTACCTTCAAAGCACTTCAATTATCAACTTAATCTTTAAAATGATGCCAAGAATTCTAGCAGTTGGAGAAAGAAAGATGAAGTCTTTAAGAATTGAAGATTATAGGTGTACATTAGAGTACATTTTTGCATATTCATTATTACTATTAAGCAGTTTTTAAGAAGTGACTTGACTTTAGAAAATATGATTAAGTATGGGATATTACAATGTGTTCACAGCACTAAAATTATATGTCTTCAGACAATAAGAAACACAATATTAACAAGCTAAGTTTCATCTTTAAAAGAAAAATATTAAGTGATCATATTGGTATATTTTGATGGAAAATAATACTTGGTCTTGAATATAGCTCAGTTGAGAGTGTTTATTTAGTATGCAAGAGCTCAAATACTGCAGAAAAACAGGTATTATCATTCACATCTCTAATATCATTCAAGAGGATGATGTAGGAGAAGCAGAAGCTCAAAGCCATACTCTGCTATATACCAAGTTCCAAAGTAAACTGGTCAATATGATACTCTACTTCTACAGAATCATAAAATAAAAACACATAACAAGAAACACCAAAAATGACAGTAAGAAAATTAATTAAAATTTAGAACCTTCTTTTTATTTTATTAGAGCATACTGAAACTCAGTGATCTGAGGAATTTTTTTTTTCTCTGTAGATATGGAGACTGCCCTGGAACTAGCTCTTGTAGAACAGACTGGTCTCGAATACCGAGTTCTGCCTACTTCTGCCTTCCTTGTGCTGGAATTAAAGGCGTGTGCCACCACTGCCCAGCTCTGGGGATTTGTTTTTAAGAAGAAATGAATTCTTTTTCATTGTATGTGTATATTTTATCAGTTTCTTTTTTATTTACTTATTTTATGTTTATTCATATTTTGAGTGCATATATATCTGTGTGAAGGAATCAAAAGCCCTGGAACTGGAGTTAAAGACAGATGTAAGGTGCCATGTAAGTGCTGGGAATTGATTTGGGGTCTTCTGGAAGAGCAGCCATCTCTTAACTGCTGTCCCCTGATCAACTTTGTGATTGTGATATTTTAACATTTTTTAAAAAGTAATTATCTGTGACATGCACTAATCTATGGGTATAAAGAAAATAACTGAAGATTCAGTTAAATTCTAAGTCATTTTAATACAGTAATGGTAGTGGATTCTCCCCTAGGGCATATGACTTTTCTCACAATAGGCTGCTGGCCCTGAAAACTAGCGGTGACAAGCATTTTACTAACTTGTGCAGTGAGTCTTCAATCCAATCAGAAAGCAGTTAATTACCTTAATGGTAGTCATGTGACTATTGTATTAGTGGTCATAGCTAGCATGGTGGTTGTCACTGTGGTTTATAGTTAGATAAGACTGATGATAACTTTTCTCCTTTGCTGGGATGCATGATCACCTTCCAGAACTCTGAAAGCTAGCAGGTAGAAGTCTAGCTTCCACTTCAATATTAGCCTGCTTTTGTTGTGTTCTATGACTCAAGCGTGCAGTTTCTTTAGCAATCGAGTTTTATCATCACATTCTAAAGAGTTAAAAGCTCCATTTTGCAACACGGGGAAATTAACACGGAGACCCACAAGTTGTCAAGGAGCAAAGAGTGAGAGACTTCAGAGTGTTCAGCTATAAATATGACATCTATATATTACTCAATAATCTTTTAGAAAGTGGGCGAAATGACTGTAAAGACAAGAAATAATGGATGACTGAAAGAAAACAGTGTTTTCCAGCAATAAAACAAAATAAAACAAACAAAAACCCAGGGCAATTACACTTGTGAATTCACAATGTAAATATGAAGACAGACTATGTCCCAGCATGGGTAGGAAGGGGGTGTTCATGAAGTCTCACCCTTAGAAATAAAAAGAAAATGTCAATGTAGTCATGCCTAAGACATTCTGTTATACACATAGATTGGTACCTAGTCCAATTGTCCTTAGAGAGACTTCACCTAGCAAGTAATGGAAACAGAGGCAAAGAAACACAGCCAAACATTAGGCCAAACTCAAAGAATCCTGTTGAAGAGAGGGAGGAATGATTCTACAAGCCAGAGCAGTCAAAGACCTCACATGAAAACTCCACAGAATTAACTAACCTGGGATAATAAGGGTTCATAGATGCTAAAGTGAAAATCAGAGAACCTGCATAGGACTGATCTAGGCCCTCTGCATATATGTGACAATTCTGTAGGTCGGTCTTTTACGGATCTCCTTACAATGAGAGCAAGGTCTGTCACTGACTCTTGCTAGTTTTGGGGGACCCTATCTTCATACTGGATTGCTTTACCCAGACATAATACAAGATCACTGCAACGTGATATGCCATGTTTTTGTTGATATCCATGGAAGGGAGTTTTGCCCTTTGCCGAATAGAAATCAAGATGGAGAGGATTGTGGGTGGGAAGAGGGGAAGTGGGGCATGGGGCTGGAAGGAGAGAAGGGAGGGGAAACTGTAGTTAGTATATAAAATATATATTTTTTTAAATTAAATTAATCCCAGTACTTGGGAGGCAGAGGCAGGCAGATCTCTGGGAGTTCGAGGACAGCCTGTTTTGGAACTAGCCTCTAAAAACACAATGAAACGCTGTCTCAAACTAACTAACTAACTAAATTAATAAATAAGAAAGAAAACAAAAATGTATATTATCAATTTAAAATGCTGCAGTCACAAGTCCCTATAACTAGCATTCCAAATTCACATGACCTGAGTTCACCTACCCATATGTCTTTCTCACTGAAACTCTTCTACAATTTGGGGTACAAAAGTAAGGGATATATTTTATCCAAATGTCAACATCACATTTCCACTGCAAATATTTTAAACAAGCTAATTTACCGATAGAAAGCTATATTTAGATCCATTATTAAATATGAGTATTTAGAACATTAAATGTGTACAGAGTATTGTTTCTCGGATCTCAGTTTTATCATTTTTATAAATTATTAATAGAATATAAAGCAGAAGAACTTCAATGTAAATCACGTTCTTTTGTGACAAATGGGGAAAAAGTGTTGAAATCTCTGCATGGAGGAATACGCGAGCATGCATTTTCCACAGCTCTATAAGAAGCCTGTTATCACTCACAGTGGTTTTACACACATCCACACACACTCATGTAAGTGTGTATGGAAGTAAATCCAGCTGAAGGTTTACTTGCACACTCACAGACAATGGTGGTCTTACCCGGTTTGATGTAGGTTTTAGGTTTGTTGTTTCAGTTTATGAAGTTATAAAATTATAGACATTCAGTGAAAACCCTGCTTCAAGCTTTGACTTTTAACCTTTGATTTTTGAAAATTTCCTTGGACAAGAGTACATGCCATTGCACTCTCTGGCAGTTCTGTGCAGTTGAGGTGAGCTTTAGATCTCATCCAGGAAAGTGATTGTAAAAGTAAATGACAGTCTACATTCTACATACTTGTCAGCAGGCTTTGAATATTTTATCTTTGCCCTCCTTATTAAATATACAAAGCTAATATGTATGAGCACCTGTGATTTTCAAAACACTATTATAAGATAGGCTGTGTATTAGATTATCCAAGTGTACTGAAACACTGAGTGCCTTAAAGGCAGACTATACAATACTATTAAGTATATAAAGTGTATTAAGTGTTTGTCTTACAGTATTATCAATTTACAGAAGCTGTGTTTGAATATAATGCCATCATAAATTATTGACATGTACATATGTATATAATATTTGTATATTTATATATCTATATATTTATAATTGATATTATGTATTCACATATTTATACATATATTGTTTGTATGCAACATATACATACCATATATATATATATTACATTTCATAATGTAATCCAAGTAGGCTTGAACAGTAATGCTTCTACATTAGCCTCCCAATGTATTTAAGATTACAGGACTACACCCATACACTTCTCCATAAGTTTTTTTTATAGTACTTTGAAGATGAAAATGATAGATTTTTTTTTCATTAATCTCAGAAACCTTACAAAATTTCTTACAAATAGGAATAATACAAGAATGAGTTGGATAGGCTATCTCTATAAATGTGCTTAAATTATTTTGTTTTATTGTAAATGAGATTTCTTTGGCTAAGTGGGAGCAAAAGAAGGAATAATGGAAAAAAAAGAGGTAGGCTCCAAAAAACTAGATTGTCTCTTGGTGTTGGCTTTTGCTGTGTCTTGTGGCCCATAAGAATTGCTAACTCTCATCTTCAGAAGTCCTGACTCTAGGCTCTCGGGAAATTTTAAGAGACAAAATACTCAAACCATGACACATGGAACTTGTCATGTAAATATATTCTCTTAATTGTCGTTTAGACACACATAATAAACATTGCCATAACTAGCAAATTGTTACTGTTATACCAAGAGATTACTTATACATTATGTATTGCAAGAAAAATACCTGTCTTATTATAGTAGCTATTTTTATTACTTTCCCTATCATATACAATGGGTTCTATTTTTATCAGGAAAATCAGATTTTATTTTTATCACTAAACTCTAATTTTACCTGCTGAGAAAGCATTTCTAAACTTCAAACTGTTTCTTTTTAACTTTGAAAAGCTTTTTTCATGGTCAAAGTCATAATACTAAATCTCATTTCCCATCCAGCATTCTGAGGGATTTGCTAGCTTCTTAATTTGATGATTGAGACATATTCCTAACAAAATACATGCTACAGCATATTTCTGATGTACTGGTTTAATAACCAGTGTGTCTAGTTACTAGAGACAGCATTATTGTCACGTTTATAGGGGATTGTAGTCTTACAAAATGCTAAACAGAGAACATACTGTGTACGGGATTCCTACATGTTCATTCAAGATTCTTCACATATTTCAAGATTCAGACATTTTCTGAATCATGGCTTTCATTCATTATATTCATATTTTGAATTGAAAACTAATTTGACAACTATATTATCAAAACGTACTTGATTTGAACTGAAATCGGGTTATTAGAAAGTACTTATATCCCACTTAAATTTCAGAAATATTTCTCAGGTGGGTAATATAGTCGTGACACGATTAATGATGACCTGCATAATTGTCTTTAATTTATATTCATGCTCATAGTCTTTTCCACTTAAAAATGGTCTTATATCTAGTTCTTAGGAAGGTGGCTGAGGGGCTGGTACCCAGGGGACCCTGTGATACTGTAGATTGTAACTTGCTTTTCATTAATTCAACAGTTAATTATCACATATAAGTAAATGCATACTTTTTTGGTTTGGGTTACTTCACTCAGGGTGACTTTTTTTAGTTAAATCAATATATCTTCAAACTCCATGATGTCTCTTTATTAAAGGCTGAGCAATATTCCATTCTATAAATCTATGACATTTTCAGAATCTATTCATGTGTTGAGGAAAATCAATTTTTGTAAAAAAAAAAACAAAGAAAATCAATTTTTTTAATTTCAATTTCTGGCTACTATAAGTAGAATAGCAATGAACCTGTTTGAGCTGTGGTAGGATGAAGCATCCTTTAAGTATATGAACAAGAGTGGTATAACTGAATTTTGGAATAGGTGAAACCACTATGCTGATTTCTACAGTGCTTGTACTAGTGTGTAGTTCTACCAGCCGTGACCTAATCAGCACAGAGAAAGATTTTCTGAACAGAACACTGTTAGCACAGAAACTAAGATCAACAATTAAAACATGGGATCTCATTAAACTACGAAGTTTTCTCACAGCAGAGGACACTGTCATTTGAACTAAGTTTCAGTCAACAGAATGGGAAAAGATTTTAATCAACTATACATCTGATAAAGGGCTAAAATTCAAAATATATAATGAACAAAAATATATATCAGGAAAGTAAATAATACAAATTAATAGTTTATAGGTTTAAACAGTGACTTCTGAAAAGAGAAAACACAAATGGCAAAGAAACATTCAAAGGAATATGAAATATCCTTAGTTACCAGAAAAATTTGAATCAAAACTCCTCTAATACTTCATCTTACTTTCACTAGAGGGGATAAGTGTCGGTTTTATGACATCCCACTTATTATTTGTTAGAGCCTGTGCTAACCGTGTTCTGTTCAAAAACACATTTCCTGTGCGAATTAGTTCAGGAACATTACCCACTTTCTTTTTTATCAGGTTCGGTGTATCTGGTTTTATGTTGAGGTTTTTGTTGCATTTCGAATTGAATTTTCTCCAGGGTAATAAGAACAGATATATTTGAATTCTTCTATATGGTATCATCCATGTTGACCAGAAAAAATTGTTAAGGATGCTGTTCTTATTCCATTTCTGGCTTCTTTATAAAAAATGAGATGTCAATCCATAGGTGTCTAGATTTCTACAGGTCTTCATTTTGACCCCATATCAATGTTTGTGTATTTTTGCAAATACCATGCTGTTTTTATTATTATGGTTTTGTAGTACAACATATTTGCGGTGGTAATACCTCCAGCAGTCCATTTATTATACAGGATTATTTTAGCTATCCTGTTTTTGTTTGTTTGTTGTTGTTGTTGTATGAGTATGTGTGTTAATGTTGAGCTGAAATTATGCTTTCAAGATCTATGAAGAATTGTGAACACAAAAAGTACTCCTCTATGCATCTAACTGATGGATATGAAACATGAGACACAGTTAATGAGCAGAAAAATATTAGACTTTTACTGCTCAGGAGTCTGACAACCAAGACAAATGGAAGGAAATTGATTGGTTCAAATAATCACCATAAACAATAAAACTCTGAATTAGATTATAAGGAACCATAATATTAGAGCTGGCAGGGATCAGAGTACAGTGTCTGTTTTAAATATGTAAATCTTGTAGAATCTCTTCAAATCAGTGGATTACATTCATAAAAGAGAACCAAGGTATTTTTTTACTGTGAAGGTTTTTGTTGTATTTATGCAGGCAATTTAAGCATTTAAGGTTCCTGTTTTTCTTAGTTAGCCTTGCAACAAAGAAAATTATATTGGTGAAGAGACACCATGACCATGCCAACTTCTGTGGAATAAAGTATTTAATTGGGGGCTTGCTTACAATTTCAGAGGGCTAGTCTAAGGTCATCTTGGTAGGAAGAGCAGAAAGGCATGGTGTTGGAGTAGTTGTTGAGAGATTTACATCCTGATATGTGGGCAATAGGGAGAGAGGAGGGAACCTAGCTTTATGAAACCTCAATGTTCACCTCCAGAAAGAGAGGTCCTCCAGCAAGGCCACATCTCCTAATCCTTCCAGTTTATCAATTTAGGACTAAGCATGCAAATATATGAGCCTATGAGGTATAGTCTCATTCAAACCACTACACTCTTTTTTGGGATACAACTATATACCATGACTTGAAGTTTTACAAGTTTATAATTAGGCAACTACAGTTTAACATTAATAATTTTGAAAGTATAAAGTATGTTTACTTAAATCAGTGGTAGAGAGATTAGCTAGCATGCCTCACACAGTGCTTTGCCCATTTAGTCTTCTTAAATTCAAACCATATATACCGAATAACTGCTTGAAAATCACTTACAGCACTTATAAGACTTCAGTTATATGTCTTGAAGTTCTAGAAAGGCAATGTTCATTATATCATCTAAAATTTTGCTTCCTCTGAAATGCTTAAACTAACATCCCAAGCTGATAGAAATGAGGCCAAGTTGCAGACACCTGAGACCTGGGTCAGTCTTCTGTTCCAGATAGTGACTGCCTTTGTTCTCGAATATCACTGAAGAACATTCAGAAGTAAAACGTTCTTCTAAAATAGTTCAGAGAACATTGAACCTGCAGCTAGAGAAATTTAGACTTTTTGCTATTTTATTTCTCTATGCTGTAACTTTTAATCTATCTCTATCTATCTATCATCTATCTATCTATCTATCTATCTATCTATCTATCTATCTATCATCTATCTATCTTTCTCTGTATCTATATCTATATCTATATCTATATAAGCTTTCATCACTCTCAAACTTAGGATACCCAACAGTTTCAATATTATACAGTGTTTCAAGTCAAATAATTTTTTAATGTATAACTTTTCTTCTTATTTGAATAATGACTTTTAAGAAAGTTTGACCTCTTAGCAGCCCAGTAATACACACATTATCTAGAATTTTGATTAATAACCTCATTATTTCTATTTCAACAAAATACTTTATGAATGATTGCCTTATAATTCTTTTTGTAGTTCAACATCTTAATTTTAAAGAGATAACTCAATCTATACATTTCTGGCTTCAGCTCAGCATGTTTAATCTATATACAAATATAATAAAGTATGCTCGCTCCATCCAAAAATATCTTTTTTGTTTTAACACATAATTTCAACACTAAGACTATCTTATCTAAATGTCTTCTTATTAAGTGTAGTCGAACTAGAGTTCTGATTAATCATGACACACTATCTTCATCTGTGAACTAGAGAATCCAGACAAGTCATTTGCTTTCATAATATAATAGTGAGCAGGCATAGGCTTTTATTATGCATAAGAAAACTCAGGAAAAAAAGGTGCTTCTATCAAAGAGAAAATCTAGCAAGGCAAATTACAATGCATTTTGAAGCTAGTAAATAATTATTCCCTGTGGTGTCGTGCATCAACGTAGAAGTAAGCGCCAGCCAATTGCCAATGGAGATTTAACCAAGTGATATTGTGGTTGGGATAACATGATCGAATTTATGGATAGCAACTATACCTAGAATGTATTTGGCAAGGGCTGCCTGGCTCACTGGAATCAAGAAAATTGTTTCTGAATCCAACCCCTGGGCATTGTGCCCTTTGGTTGAAGCACACTGTTGAGTAAATCCACATAGCTCTATGATCTGCCCTGTAGAATGCCACAGCCTCTGGTTCATTTCACCTCTCCCTTCTTAAGTACAAACTAGCAGCATTTCTGCTATTTTATTTATTTATTTATTTATTTATTTATTTATTTATTTATTTATTTTTGGAGGCACAGACACAAACCCTCTTAGAGGGAATACTTTATTTATTTATTTATTAAAGATTTCTGTCTCTTCCCCTCCGCCGCCTCCCATCTCCCTCCCCCTCCCTCGTCAGCCCAAAGAGCAATCAGGGTTCCCTGCCCTGTGGGAAGTCTAAGGACCTCCCACCTCCATCCAGGTCTAGTAAGGTGAGCATCCAAACTGCCTAGGCTCCCACAAAGCCAATATGTGCAGTAGGATCAAAAACCCATTGCCATTGTTCTTGAGTTCTCAGTAGTCCTCCTTGTCCGCTATGTGAGACTGGTTTTAACCCTGGCTTTTTCAGACCCAGGCCAGAACATCCCCATTGTCTCAGTGTGTGGGTGCACCCTTCGCGGTCCTGAGTTCCTTGCTCATGCTCTCTCTCCTTCTGCTCCTGATTTGGACCTTGAGATTTCATTCCGGTGCTCCAATATGGGTCTCTGTCTCTGTCTCCTTTCATCGCCTGATGAAGGTTAATATTCAGGAGGATGACTATATGTTTTTCTTTGGGTTCTCCTTCTTATTTAGCTTCTCTAAGATCACGAATTATAGGCTCAATGCCCTTTATGTTACTCATTTCCATAAATTTTATTAAAATAACGGGTAATTATTTTATGTAGTAATTGCCCAGTCATATCTCTCATTGTCTGTAGAAATATACACAGACACACAGACACACACACACACGCGCGCACACACACACACATATCATAGGAATCATTTGTTGTCTCTGATTTGAGATGTCCTATTCCTGAAGAATCCTTTTACTACAGTTCATCTCTTCCTTTAAATGCTTTTACTCAATCACTAAGGAGAAAACAGACTGATATTTTTTAACACATTAAACACAGATCTACAGATCTAAATATAACATTCACTATTTTGACATTTAATGTTCATTAAATACAAGAACTCACTGAACACAAAGCACTTTGCCACCAAAACTTTCAAAAGGGTAGTTCTTATTTATATAGTTGACCTTCAGAATTTCTTATTGTAGACACATCTCTACACACATCTAACTTTTCAAAGCAGTGTTCACTGGGCTATGCAACACAAGAGATCAACAGGAGAGTGAGCAGGATTCTTTTATTTGAGTGAAAAGCAGAAAACCACATTGAGAGTTAGTACCGTGGCAAACTTCACATGGTACATGCTGAAGCACAGACACAAACAGCCTTGTGAACATGCATTAACTTTAATAAAATGACTTTTGCAGCCAGGGGTGGGTAAGTCATTATGAAAAAAGGAGGGACATATGCACTTGAAGAAAGGTGAGATGTTAAGAGCATACCTCTATGCTCCCAAGATTTAGAATGTTCACGCCTTAAATTTGAATTCCATAAATACCATAATATTGAAAATAGCATTGATTATCGGATTTTTTAAAATAATAGATGTACTCTCCTACTGAAGACAAGACAATCAATGTTTGATTTTATGGCTATTATATGATGGAACCTTTAGATCAGATTCTCTATATAGAATGAAATGTCCTTTGCTTTTTTTTTTTTTTTTTTTCGAGACAGGGTCTCTCTGTAGCTTTGCAGCCTGTCCTGGCACTAGCTCTTGTAGACCAGGCTGGCCTCGAACTCACAGAGATCCGCCTGCCTCTGCCTCCCGAGTGCTGGGATTAAAGGCATGCGCCACCACCGCCCGGCTCTAGAATGAAATTTCTATCTGCTTCCTTTGTCAGTAGTCCTTATCCTCTTCCAAATATTCTATTCTATTAATGACATTTTTTACAATGTCGATTGTGCTTTTATTGCTTTTAATTCCGAATGAAACTTTCACAATAAACTGGAACTGAAGCCATATGTGTTCTAGGACATCATAATGACACTTTAATGTGCTGTAAAATCATATCTCCTGGATGCTACAAGGGTAATTCTTGATGCAATAGGTATGGAAGTTCTAATAAGGTTAATGTATGTTTCTAACAATACTCTACATAATGTGCATTTTGAAACATCACTTATATGGGAAAGACTCTTAAGTACACAGACCAATATTGCCACGCTCGGAGGCCCGGTACGCTCTATGTGCTAGACACCAGTTAGCGAGCTTCAGGCAAGGGGCTGGAGGTTGAGAATACACACACAGAGACAGACCAACACACAGAATTTTGGTACCAAAAGCCCATCTTTAATAGCACCATGGAGGCTTAAATACACTGCAGTCAATGGCCAACAGGTGAAAATCCCATCCTCTGATCCTCTAAGCTAGGCACAGCTTCTAGTAACTTCAATTAGAAAGTTCTAGCAGGTAAGAGCAGCTGAAGGCCAGGACTCAATTGGTCCTAACAGATATATTTGTCAAAATGAAATTTCCAAAGATACAATCATGGTTTACTGTTTCTCTATGCGGATGCACATTGAATACATAAAATTTATTCTGTGTATATAGCTACAACTAAAGAAAATGTTTGTAAAATGACAAGCAAATCCAAGAATCTAGTAATCAAATGTGGGCCTATGTAGTATATGGGGAAAAAAACTTGAAGTTTTTCTCTGGTTTGGACAGTAACATAAACAAAAAGATTGTTGAAAAATGAAAATCTATTTATAATTCACAGTTACTATAAAAGATTAAAAATTTAAAATTACAAATGGAGGTAAAATTTCATCTATTTATCTATCTAAAAACCTCTCCATCTATCTGCAGATTTTCTCAGTTCTTTTATTATTCACTATTATTCAGTACATTTGGGCCTTCAAGTAGATGGTTCCATTAGTTTACCTTGGTTCTTATATGTAGATACATCCTCCTGAATATATTAATCAATACTCTGATTATGACCAAGATTGAGGCCAGATATGCTCAGAAATATTTTCCCAAATTGCTTAGGGTGTAATATTTCTAGTGTTGTTCCTTATATTTTTTTTTCACTGATATGTGATTTGAATATCTTTTTGTAATTTTTAAAGCATTAGAATTATCTCCCCCATGGGAGTCTCAAAGCTAATTTCTCTTTGTGAATATTTGTCTTTAATTAGAAATCATATCTTTGATATTTGTATTCCTGAAAATTATCTTCCCCAAAATGGGATATTTATTACTAATGGTAGACACGGTTCCTCACAATGAACCTACTTTTAATAAGAGAAATTCAACCCTTCAAGAGTTAACCTGACCACATGGTAAGAAGCTCATTCAGGGTTATGCTGAGATTTACCTCAGACTTGTCTGAATTCAAAACCTTTTCTATGTTGCCAAGCTAAAGCAAGTGAAGGCTTTCACAGCTGTTGAAACCACAGGGTATTGCCCTGAGATTGGTGCTCCATGCCGATTTCCTTGCACCATGTGTGACATTTATTATGTTTATTTTAACTCAGGGCCTTTCTGTCTTTCAATACACTGGGCCATTATTTCTGTGAATGATCTCCTCCTCTATTAAAGCATCTTTGTCTCTCACAGCTTAGCCATGTCTCTGTATAATATTAATATGCAGAGGCTTCTCCCTCTGCAACAAGCGTCCTCTCCATTCCAATTATACAAGAAGCTGAGACATAGCACTGGAGTTGTTAGTTGTATTAAATTGAGAAATAGTCACAGGTCATAAACTTCTCAAATAAATGATGCTCAAATAAGATGTGCACAGAAATTAAAGTTCTAGGTCACATTTGTTTCCAAGTGTTCACTGTGTTCATAGCATTTTCATCTCATTCATTTAATGAATCCTTATTTGTTTAATGATAGTGATTAGATTCCTTAAATTACAAGAAATCAAATTTATTTCCCTTAGCACTTGGCATGTGTTTGAGAACCTTCAGTTGTGTATTCTCTGGGCTCCTTTTTATAATAGTACTCAATACTTACAAACAAGCATCTGCTGCATTGATTTAAGTATTTCCCTTATGTATCACATGAGCATTTAAAACAGAATGTGTTGTTTAAAATATTAGTTATGCTCATGATTAGAATATTTTTGTTTTGGGTAAAAGAACTGATAAGACTGCCACATAAACGAAGCAGGGCCTATCTTTATAACCCAAACACAGACAACCGCTGTTTGACTGTGTGTTTTTCACTTATTATTCAGACAAATGTTTCAAAAGATTTAGAATTCCCATCTATAAGGGGTTATAATCCATATTATAAGAGGTTCATGTGGCTCTTATTTTAGGTGAGTCTAAAGAAAATAAGCAATTATTTTCATTGAAATACCAAGTGGCTCAAATTCAATTTTGACATTTTCTGCCTTAAAAGAATAGGGCTTAGCCGGGCGATGGTGATGCACGCCTTTAATCCCAGCACTCGGGAGGCAGAGGCAAGCGGATCTCTGTGAGTTCGAGACCAGCCTGGTCTACAAAAGCTAGTTCCAGGAAAGGCTCCAAAGCCACAGAGAAACCCTGTCTCGAAAAAAAAAAAAAAAAAAGAATAGGGCTTATTAAAATGAAAATACAACATAATGTGAAAACTACAATAATAAAAGGAGGTCTCAGAAGTAAAGTAAGCGAATATAAAATGGAGTAAGGACAAGCAGAAAAAAAGTTGTAAAACACTTAGATCAAATTAATTTTAAAATAATATAAAATGTACTTAAAATTTTAACTTATAAACCCCCTATCATGGATGACATGGTTGTTGAATCTATGAATAAAAGAAAGTATGAATGGAAAAAATGAAAAAAGCTGAAATTCATACATAATCCTAAGATTGAAAGGATTTCTGTGGCCAAAAGAGCGATAACTCAGGTGATAGTATTCGAAGGTAATTACCATGTTCAATGAAAACTTAAATCCTTGGCTTGATGGAGTCTTGTTTTAAGAAATTGAGCTGTGAACTTTACTGCTGTAAACTAAAATTAAAAAGGTTGATGAAAATATTTGGTGGTGAGCACACAAAGCAAGCATGTAAAAAATAAATATTGTGTGTGTGCGCATGTTTGCATGTGTATGTGTGCACACATGCATGTGTGGTTAAGATTTACTGCTTATCATGATGTGTGGGTGTCTGTCTGTGTGTGTGTGTGTGTGTGTGTAGCAAAATTAGGTTAGAGGTCTGTTTTTCCAGTGTAGGCATATCTTTTCATCTGAAGTAGTTGTTCAACAAGTAGGAACTGACAGTGCACACAATGTTTTAGTGCCATGTGTCAGGCAGATTAGTGCATCTCATGGCTCAATAAATGCAAATGCAATTTTAGTAGAAGAAGATACTACAGCAACTGCTTCTCCTATAGCTGGGAATAAGGGATGTGACTCCCATGGAGAAACTCATGGTGACAATGTGTCTGATTCATATTTTAATTGCTGGAATAAAATTAAATAGCCATAAGTTCTGGCATGCTAATGAGCTAGAGGCAGAATTGATTTTTTCTTTGCTTATTGAATTGTCTAATGTTTGTTATGAGAAACAGAGCGTTATGGATACACACAATACCCCAAGGTGTTACACTCACTCTAACTTGAAGATTAGCATCAGATGGCCCATTGCACGACTCTATTAAAAAGATGCAAATTTCCTAGCAGCTTCTCTCCAAAAGACAAAAGTTGAAATAGTTTGTTGGAATTTTGTAGTAATTTTTTGAAAAGGGACGTTCAAGAAAATAAATCTGATTTTTAACCCATACTTTGGCAATTACATTTGTTCAATCATGGTTTTATTTTAACCAACTAACATTATTCATTCTACCTGTAAGAAGATATTTTCTCTATATTTCATTTCTTATATAAAGTTTATATTTATTTTTACTAATTGTTCATATAAATGTTACTTCTAATGTATGTGTTTATTTCACAAGAGGCATTTGCTTTCCTAAAGTGTATCAGTATCATTTCAGCATAAGAAATAAGCATGTATTTAATATATTCACTAGGAAATCTGGCATACTTATGACTAAAATGAAAAATACCGCAGTTATTTCTGTAAGTCATAATTTGTTTCTTCTTTAGTAAAATTCATAGTATGTTTGCAGTTTGAGCAGGACATAGCCAGCAATTCAATTGTATTATTGATTTATTCTGTAATGTCCATTCTATGTGTATCAAAAGGCCATATATTGTAAGGGTTCCAAAATCAGATCATTGACATTTTCTACATCTTCTACAGATATATTTACCTACTTTTTGGACTAAGAGAATTAGCGGTAAAGGTGTGTGAAATAGCAGCTCATTGTTTGTATCTACAAGTCCACATGCATTCTCACATCTAAGGAGCGCTTTGCCATCAGACTGACAGAACCCAGAATGTAGTGCCCAAGATGACGCAAAACCATATATTGATAACACAAACCTTTACTCTGTTCCTAATTTTATATCAGAAAACATGTAGATAGGTAACTACTCAGTGGTGTTTTGTAACCATTGGCATAAATTTTGTGTCAACATCTGTAGAAGAAGATAGTAGGGTGGTGTCTAGTATGTGAGTGTTTGTGTATTGTATGCATATGTGTATATGCTGTGTACCACTACAGAGTCCTTGTCGGTGATCATTTCATTCAATTTTCACCTTGATTGGAAATGTTTGTAAAATAACATAAATTCTTAAGAAAATAGCGCCTTAATGTTGTCAAATCCTTGTGACCTAGCAGTTTACTAAGTAAAGGGAGTCAGGGAGATTCTGTGATTATTACCATGTGGGGAGGCATGTTAAACGGTCATTTCCACGCTCATTCATAATGGAAGAAAAGTGAATATGTTTGTGTCTGTGTATGCATGGGAAGTACAATCCTGGCTATTAGGATACAAATGGCATGATCCTTGCTCTCGTGATCACAGACTGGTTTGCACAATATAAGAAGAGAAATGAAAGATAAGAAAAAAATGGAAAATAAAGATATGCTAAGAATTCAGATAGGGCTACGGACTGTAAAAACATAGACTAATTATGGGATAATTTTTGGTGGCCATCCAGTCACTTGATTTTTGATGATACCTTGGGGTCAATGTTTGGTTACACATATATAAACCATAGCCTTGGGATCTGAGGAGATATCTGATGATTGAATGCAAAGGAAATAGGAAAGTCCTGAGCAATACCTGCAAATGGTGGGAGGGGAAGACATTCCAGAAATCAGCTAAGAATCTAAACTAATTGGGCAAGAAATCAAAGTAAGCTCTCTGCTTGCATTGCCATTGACTCACTTCAAGTAAATCAATTTTCATCATTTTTAAGGGAGCCAGAAAAACAATGCAGAATTGAGAGTAAGAATATTGTCTTGTCAGTAAAATTTTTAGGTAGTGAAATTAATTATGTTGCTTTCTGTCTTAGATTCTGTGATGTGGCTATTTTGAGGCAAAGTCTTACTTTGTGGTCGAATCTTGTCTTTAACTTACTATAAAACATATGCTTACAGCCAGCGTCGTCACATGTCAATTCCCCGAGAGCCAGAGGTACAGGTGTGAGGCATAATGCTTGCTTGACAAGACATTTTCTTTTAAATGAAAACATTTTCTTTGAAAACCTCTCTAGAGTAAGACACATACACAAACACAAACGCATGTGTGTGTGCACACACACATACATCCTATTTTTATTTGTTTAAAAATAAATTCACTCCCCAGCACCAAGGAAGCAGAGGTAGGCAGATTTCTGTGGGTCTGAGCCCAGCCTCATCTACAGAGCTAGTTTCAGAACAACCAGGGCTACACAAATAAATCCTGTATTAAAAAAATAAAGAAAAATAAGGAAGTAAATAAATAAATTCACCTGCCTGATAATCTGCATAAACGCAAACATATTGCATACTTTAAAATTTCAGAAATGTGTGTTAATTCAGGGTAGATGACGACATTAAGATATATAGATAGTCTCCCTTTTCCCCCCTCCTCCCTCTCCTCTCCCCCTCTCCCCCACTCTCTCCAGTCTGAGGGGCAGTCAGGGTTCCCTGCCCTGTGGAAAGTCCAAAGTCCTCCCCGCTCCATCTTGGTCTAGGAAGGTGGACATCCAAACTGGCTAGGCTCCCACAAAGCCAGAACATGAAGTAGGATCAAAACCCAGTGGCATTGTCCTTGGCTTCTCAGCAGCCCTCATTGTCCGCCATATTCAGAGAGTCCGGTTTTATCCCATGGTTTTTCAGTCGTAGTCCAGCTGGCCTTGGTGAGCTCACAATAGATCAGCCCCACTGTCTCCGTGGGTGGGTGCACCCCTCGTGGTCCTGACTTCTTTGCTCATATTTTCCCTCCTTCTGCTCCTCCTTGGGACATTGGGAGCTCAGTCCAGTGCTCCAGTGTGGGTCTCTGTCTCTATCTCCATCCATCTCCAGATGAAGGTTCTATGGTGATATGCAAGATATTAATCAGTATGNGGAGGTGAGCTTGAAGTCTATTATACAGTGTGTTGCTAAAATAAGTTTTATAATATTGCATATAAATAAAACATACTCCTCATCATGGAAAACAAACAAAAAAAAGATATATAGATAGTATTTATTTTTCATGCATAACTGAAGAGGAATGTACAAAAGAAAACTCCCTATAAATGAGGTATTGAGTACAAAGCCAAATTTTCAAATTTCTATTGAAATATATGATATACGTGGAAAAATTCAAACAAATTGGTTTAAAGTTGTGTGACTATCACACAATTGAGACTGTTGCCTTATCTCTTCCTGTTCTGGGTCACACTATTTTCCATATCCTATTACATTTTGGCAAATTAGACTATTTAAATTTGTATTACATCTTATTATACGTGTTTTTGTGTATATGTGTGGGTACATAGTTACATGCCAAGGAATAAAAAAGAATCAGAGAAACACTTGTTCTCATGGTTAGGAGAACCACAAAAGCACTGAGCTAACTTATGTTGGACGAGAAAAGTGATGATAGTAGATTCTTCCCTCAAGTCCATTGTTTCACCGGCCCTGGAAAGATAGCTAGTTTCCAATACCAGGTATAATTTCTGTCTTCCTGGGTGGGGTTACAGTCCAGTTACAGATCTGTTGGTTGGCAGTGACATGTGAGTGCTAATTACTGAAGCTTCAAGCATATCTTTTCATGCTGGTAATCGCCATGATTGATAGGTGTTTTTGCTGAGTAGGACAGTTAAATTGCTTTCCTCTCTTGGCAGCTGGCGCCATATTTTCTTGAAAGCATGGATGTAAGACCACCAGAAGGAGGCTTTCAGGAAAGATCTAGCTTGAGTCATCAGTCTTGTGTTCTAAGTGTCTGATGTCTTCAGCAATAGGTTCCCATCCTCAACACCTGAGAGGCAACCAAGGGCTGCCATGGAATTCACTTCAACTTCCCTCATCAACCATCCATTTGAAAATAGGGTTCTCATGTCCTGTACTGCAGTGTTTTTGTTTGATGTTTATTTTTGGTTTTAGGCTATGGTTCTTGTGAGGAGCACTCTTAGTTCACATGGCTTAACTTCTTTTAAAATTATATAT
>NW_026067927.1:8733340-8780453 GCF_014885135.2 Alexandromys fortis
ATGTGTGTGTGTGTGTGTATGTATGTACACATACAAATAGGTATGTCTGAATGTGTGTACTTATATTGCTATAGTTTTATATCATAATTTTTTATTGTAGATAAGCTTAGTTAAGTATAAGATTTTATGATATGAGGGTTTATCAGACAGCCTTGTTGTTATTTGTCCATCATCTCTTTTCCTCTCTATTAACCTAGCTCCCTCCTCTCTAGTTGGAACTTCCTCTTCATTACTCTCTTTCCCACCTCACATCTCAAGCACTATCCCCCCCATGTTCCCTTTATGCTTTCCTGACTTTGTGTTTACACCATGTTGCATGCACACATCATATGGTATGGGACTGTGCAACTTCAGATAAGAAAGAACATAGGATATTCATTTCTCAATGTCTGGATTGCCTCAGTCAATATATTTTTTTTTCTTACGTTCATTCAGTTATCTGTAATGCTTTTGATTTCAGTTACTTTAAATATAAATAGTATTTCATGGTATATATGTACAACATTTTCATCATCTGTTTGTCTGTTGAGGTACATTTATGTTGTTTTCATTTCCTAACTATTGTGAATAGGCTGCCTATGGACATTGCTGAGTAAGTATCTATGAGGTGGAATATCAAGTTCTTTGGAGATAGTCCCAGGATAGGAAACCCTAGGATATACCCATTAAGCATTGCCCTTTTCTCTTTATTTTTGTAATTATATTTTCAATTTACTCATTTGTCAGTGTATGTCTTTGTGAGTTTGTCAGTGCATACACCTGTGTGTGTGTTCATATGTCAAAGTCACAAACACGCATAAGTATACAACCAACTTTGATGAGAAACATCTTTCCTTCCAATATGTGTGCCATGGATATTGCACTCAGATTGTCAGACTTGGTAGTAAGCACCTTCACCCAGTAGGCCAACTCAGAAACACCTTTTTCATTTTAAAGAATGATTTTTAATCCTGTTTTAAAATTACTTTTTATACTTTTGAGATTATAATTACATCATTTTCCTCTTCTATTTACTTCGTCCAAACTCTCCCACAAACTCCTTGCTCTCTTTCAGATTTATGCCCTCTTTTTTCTTACAGTAATTGCTGTTATATGCATATATGTCACATGTTGAATTTATGTACTTAGAAATATATACACATAACATGTACATATATGCATGTAAATAATTTAAAAATATGAGTTTGAATGCATTTTTTTATTCTAACATCAGTCTTGAGGCAGTAATGTGTTCTAAACATTGAAATGCAGATTAATTCATTTCAAATTTTGATCATTTCCTTTATCCATACACGTTGCATGCTACCTCTGGCCATTTTCCTGGTTTTCTGAAACATTTCTGTTCAGGAGTTTCATCTCATTTTCTCTGTTATTGACATTAACAATTGGTATAGTGCACATTTTCCTTATTGCAAACTGCTCTAAGATCTTGATGTCCACTAAAATTGCCAAATCTTAACAACAAAGTTTACATTTTCTATCCAAATAGCAAAAAACAAACAAACAAAAAAAACAACTTCTGGCCAACGTGAAGACATAGAGAGGATATTATTAACTAGCACACGTCTCTTAAACAGACATTTTAAAATATTCACATCTAAAATTTGTAGAACAACCACAAAACATAGCTGTTGATATCCTTGCTTTAACATAAGATAATAAATAAGCTCAATGGAATAAATAAATTGTGTTAATTTTAAATCAACTTTGGATATCAGTGTATTAGTTACTTTTCTATTGCTGTGAAGAGGGAGCTTAACCGAGGCAACTCTTACAAGACAAAGCAATTAATTGGAGCTTGCTTAGAGTTAGTTCATTATCATCATGGCAGGGTGCATGATGGCTCTCTAGCAGGAGATAAAACAGTATCTGAGAACTACATGTTGATCCTTCAGCTGAGAGAGACCTACTAGCCTTGACATGAGCTTTTAAAACCTCCAAACCTGCCCCCAGTGACACATTTCCTTCAAAAAGGCAACCCCTACTTTAATAAGGCTACACCTTCTAATGCTTCTCAAATAGTGTCATTCCTTGGTAAGTAAGCATTCAAATATAAGTTCCTATCTGAGATCAGCACTGATGGCATAAAGGCTAGGGCTGGAAATTACCTATGACTTTAATCCTTCATAGGTTCTATAATCAATCCTGGGTACCTTTTATTACCTATATTACCTTACATTACCTAGCTGTGCTTGTCTACTGGAACACTGATGTGTCCTTCCAAATAGTCTTGAATCTTCTAGAATGATAGCTTGGTTAAAAAAAAAAAGTCAAGCAATGTGGATATGGAGAGTCAAGAAGAACTAGAATAAAGAGATAAAGATAAATGATAGATAGGCAGATGATAGATATAGATTGATGATAGATAATATATAAATGATATATACATAGATAAATGATAGATAATAGATGGATAGATAGATAGATAGATAGATAGATAGATAGATAGATAGATAGATAGATAGATAGATAATAGGCAGAGACAGAGAGAAATAAGAGAAATAGAAACAACTCATTTTGCTGCAATATATAACAAATTCCCTGTAACAAAAGGGAATAAAAATACACTTGAATTTCTCCCTGATGACTGAGGAAAGTGCAGCCATGAAATACAACTTGGAAATCTAAAATGTGCATATTTTAATATTGCCTAAATTAGTTTCCTCATGCTGGGACTTCCTACAGCTGCTTTAAATTCATTCATTGTTGGTATTCTCATCTTCCTGATTTCTAAATTGGAGATTAAACAGACACCAAAAACTTTCCCTTTATCAAATTTTGTGTCATTAAATATAATTTATTAGTTTTTGAAATTTACCAAAAACATTTATCACTGACTTTGGAACTGGCCATCAGTATACCATACAGGCTTTCTGGCTCCAACATTAAAACAACGTATCTGTATCAGATACCCCCCCCCCCAAAAAAACCCACATAACATTAGAAAGCATTTACTTGTATATAATGTCATCATTGTGTGGCATGACATATTTGATATTTAATGCTAACTATATTCAAATTTCTGTTCCTGTGCAATGTAGTATATCCACAGAATGTTTTTGTTCAGTACATATACTCCACAAAAGAATGATCTTTCAAACAGTTTTTTTTTTTTCTGTGCTACTTTTTCTTTGGATGTGTATTTTCAACAACAAGAATGAAGATGATACCACCGCCTGTCTAAAATATATTCTTTTTCTAAGTCTAATTATAAAAATTAATTTGCAATAATTAGATATATCTGAAACAATTTGGAAATTTTTAGTTTTGGATAGTAATCGCTGGTATGAACAATAAAATAATTAATAGTACATTGCATCCATTAAATAATAGCTGTCTGTAGTGCTCCTTATTTGAATATCTTACAAAGATAGCCACTATAACATATCGAGGAACCAATTTTGTTATGAACCTAAGTGTACTTTTCATTGGGATTAGTTTCCATGAGAATAACTGTTGGGTCATATGGTAATTTCAATTTTAATTATTTAAGAAATGTTCCTGAGTGTTTGAGGCATTTTAAATACCCGTGAATAAAATATAAGTGAGTCATTCAGATGTACCCTCACCAGTATTCCTGTTACCACTATATAATATATATGTATACTTATGTATACTCATATGCATATGTATGTTTACACAATGAAATATATTCTTAGCTAATTACATAGTCATGTATTATGGTTTTGTAACTTTCATTCTTCTAATTGCAAATTATATTCAACATGTTAAGTGATTATTGTATCATTTTTCTTTTTAAAAATTGATTGCTTTCCATATAATTTTACATAAATAAAACAAATTTAAAAAATAAAGTATACATATACATACACNAGAGAGAGAGAGAGAGAGAGAGAGAGATCAAAAGAATGTGTGTATTAAGTTACAACTTCATGTAGTGCCCAGAAGATGATTTTGGACCCCTGAAAATTTTGTTACAGATGCTGTGAGCTCACATGTATATCTACAAACCATTTAGGTGTACAAACCAAACTCTTATTCTCTGCAAGAGCAGTGAGCACTCCTAACTTTGCACCATTTATCCAGCCTATTTTCTATCTCTTGCTCTTACAGTGTGTCTCTACTGAAACCTGTTTATTCTTTAACATTCACTTTCATTTTCTGAATTTACGTGAGCTATTATTCTATTTCATTAATGGTATTCCACTTCACATTTCCCTCAACAGTACTTCATGTCAACATACCATCCAGTTTAGGATGTCCTGGCTTAGATTTTTGTAAATGGATCTCTTTTCGTGTAGTGTTCTTTGAAATGCTGTCATCAGGAGCACAAATGTAATTTGCATATTATTTAAGGTTATAAACAGTCGGTAATGGAAACACATGAATTGAGAATAAAGTTTATTCGAAAAACAGAAAACTTGATAACACAGACTTACCAGAAATATAATTCTTGGATAATCCAGCTTTAAGGAGACTGCCATGAAATAAGGATAAAAATAAATAAATGACAATTTAAAATGAACAAAAGAACTGGGCGTGGTAATACAACTTTTCTTAGAACTCAGATGGAACGTGGAGGAGGATCTCAGTGAGTCCAAGGACAGCAGGTACTACTTGAGAGACCCTGTTTCATCCCCACTCCAAACAGTCAAGCAAACAGCAATACTCTAGGCAGGAAGAAAGGGCTGTACTTTGGAAAATTCCCTTTTGTTTTTCTCAGATATAAGAAATTTAAGGAAATATTCTCACAATAGAATGCCCCAGGATCAATATAGTGAAATGGATTAGTAATATTTGTAATAGGCAAATCCAGCCAATAGTGACCTGTTCGCTAAAGGAAATCAATATTTCTCAATGAAGACCTCTACCAAACTTGTGAGATCCTAAGACATCCTCTCTTTCTTCTCCAGTGACCACAGCTTCTATCGAAAACTGCTCTTGCTTTCCATCAATTTCCTCATGTGCATCATATTTCTGGCATCACAAAAAGCCTGTAGTCACTTCCCTTCTGGATCTACCAGCTTTACCCAGAAACCCAGCTCGGGGTGGTGCCAGGGATAGAATTTAGGAGTGGCGGCTGTAGAGGGAGCTCTGCGAGCATCCATGTCAGGGCTGTACTTATTATTATTTTTTCAGTAAGTCACAACAGTCTCCATAAAGAATTCACACCTGGTGAGTTTCATAGTAATTTTTCTAAAGACTATTTGCATATATCAAATCATTGTTTTAGGCCAAAAACATAGAAAATATTCTAACACCTGCATTGTATTTGCCTTAGTGAGGATCTCAGAAAACACTGAGGTTTAAAAAAAAAAAAAAAAAAAAAAAAAACCCTGTTCTCATACCATATCTGTTCTGTTCTATCATCTTAAATGCCAAACATAGATATCAAATTCAATACACAAAAAAATATTTGGTACAGCACTATCACATTTAATTAGCTTCTCGGGTGGAAAGGGAGGAAAATACTTTATTATGGCTTCTACCTTATTTATTCTTTCATCAATAGTGGGCTCGTTTTTTCCTTATCTTGATGCCTAATTCTAGTACTATTTTTCTGTATTCTCTGAAATCTTCAGTTCTCCATCCCATTGGGTCCCACTTGCTTTTTCTAATCACATGCCAGCAGTTTGGTGGCAAAAAAAAAAAAAAAAAAAAAAAAAAAAAAAAAAAAAAAAAAAAAAAAAAAAAAAAAAAAAGCCATTGACCTTCATTGAAAGTGGTCTGTTTGTAACATCTTTCCTGAGGCTCCCACAAGTGAAAGAATAAAACCTACAGCTACTGCTGCTAATTTCATGTGGTAGAGGAGGAAGCTTCATGGCTGAGGCAACAAATGGCAAACACAGAACACCAGGGTCAATTCACAGCAAGTGCCATAGTTACCTCTAATCATCAACCCAATTACTCACCCATCCTGGGACTCAGGGAGTCTTGGAGAACATCCACAAACAGTGACATTTTTCTGTTCAAAAGAGCTATTTCTTAAACTGTTTACAGCTAAAACCAGTGGTAAAATTAGTTTAACATTTTAAATACTGAAATGTATTATGCAAAAACTAAAATAAAACCAATTTTAATATTTCTGTCTACAGTCATTCAGACTTAGCCTATCACACTTGGCATGAATTTCAGGGTTTTTTTAATTATGAAACTCAGCAAATGTAATAAATATTTATTAAGGAAATCTTTGAAGCCATGAAGGCAACTGCCTATATGCTTAACTCAATGTTTCAAGGGTTAAATTTCCTAAGGTTGTAACAATACATGGACTGTGTTTTCTTATAGCATTGTCTACTGAGAATTTTGACAAATATGAAGGAATCACTTTAGCAATTTTTTATGAAATTAATAGGGTTAATTTTCATATGTTGTTTTCTGTGAAGTACAGGGTCATGATGAAAAAGAATGTCTTTCATTAAATAGCCAAAAAAAAGTTATAAAACTAGTTCATTGGATAAATCTCTGTGAAGGCCATTAACTGAAAGATAGTAGGGGGAGAGGGTGCCTGGGAGGGAATGGGAAATTGATGTAGTTATATGGTAATCTCAAAACAATAAAAACACTATTGTCAAAAATCAAACAAACTTGAAGATTACCATGTTCTCCAACTATTCCACTAAGGGCAGGTGTGTGAAAGATTATAAATCAGCACTCAACACATGTAATGACATGACTTTATTTATTATAGCATCATTCATATTAGTCAACTTAAGTAATATGCATATCCAATAAAATGATGTAAATAGAGACAATGGAGTGTTTTTCAGCTAAAAAGAAAGAAATCATGTCATTTTCAAGAAAAAAAAACAGATTTACAGCACCATGTTAAGCAAAATATACCTGGTTCTAAACAGCAAATATCACATGCTTTCTCTGATGTGTGGCATCTAGATATTAAAGAAAAATATCAGAATGTGGGAATAGAACAACTATGTGCACAAAAGGAGGGAGCTAATGTTAGGGTCAAGGACAGATAAGTGAGTATAAGAGGGTGAATATGATCAAAGTGCATAATTATGTGTATGAAAATGACCTAATAAAGTCTGTTACATTGCACAATTAATATATCATAATGAAAAGTGGCCTAATTTATTCTCTCCAGTTAGTCAATGTACTGAAAAAATAACTAACAGATAAAAATAGAAGAAAGTAGAATTTTTCAAAGTGCAACAGAGTCAGTGCACTAGTAGAACCACTCTAAAAATCTCAGCAGTGGTGACCATGAGACTTGTGCTAAGAACTAAGTGGAAAACCAGAAATTGGAGATGGCCTTTGTTTGACTGAGAATCAGCTGGTTTACAAAATCCTGAGTGATGAAAAAATATATAAATCATCTTTAGCTATTTCATTGTTTGAAATGAGTATCTTTGTTTTCTGGACACTGGTTATACATAAAGAATGAGTAAATATAGGGATACCTTAAGGGATTTTAGATGTGGGGAAACCTCGCTGATTACTAATAGGCAGGCACTGATGAATTCAGTATCCTTGTTCTCTTTTTGCTTTGTTCTGGAGTCATGAAAACAAACAAGGCCGGACCTTACTTTTGGAACTGTGAGAATGTTCACTGGACATGGATATGGAAATGTTCATGGATATTGACACCTTACTTTATTTTCAGTTGAGGGGATTATTTTCATAAGCGTGGACAGGTGACCATACCTCTAATATCTAAATATCTAACTAGTTAATTGCTTAGACATGCAACTTTAAATTTCCAGACTAGGGATGCTCAACCTGTGGATTAAGTAATCCTCAGTAGAAAGTACAGCAGCCTGATTTTCAGCTTTCTTTGCCTTCTATGTCATAAGCTTCTTGAATACTCAGAACCATAAAAGATCAAATTTTTTCTAAAAAGATTTTTGCAGCAGTCTTAAACAAGGATACAGAGTGAAAATAGGCCTTCTTTGCTATCTATGTGTTGGTTGAATTCATAAGCAAGTGAAGGGAGGAAAATTAATGAGTTGGGTCTTATGTTTGTACTGCCCCTTCTGTAGATTATAAACTACTGTCTTCAATCAGGCTGAGACATTCAGAGATAATGTTCATTTGTTTTTACTTATATTTATTTACTTTCCAGTGCTGAAGATGGAATCCAGTGTCTCAGAATATACAAGAATCGCCCACTGTGCTACTCAATCACAAGTTCCTTATTTGACTCAATTTGAGTAGATAGCTTTAGGTCATAACTAGGCTTTCTAGTATCAATATTCAACTAAATGATCAGCATCCACAGGTTAGTGTTGAGTTGTGAAGTATGATGTTCATCACACAAAGACAGAAGAAATGACGACCAAGACTGAAGCAAAGGATTAGACTAACTGATTAGTACCAGGAATATTGTGATCATGGTCCAGAGAACCTCAGAATGTCACATTATGGAAAAACCAGGTATGGTTAAGAACGAGTTCAGTAATTTAACTGTAGCAAACAAGGACCCCAACAAGTAACAGAAAGTAAACAATCACAATCACCAGAGGCTGGACCTGGAACACATACCGAGAGTAATTATCACAGCTGCTAGCAGGATTAACTGCTGGGTAAAGGGCTTGAGCTAAAACACATTCAGACCTTGTCTTAGCCCAATGAGGGCTTCCACCTGAGAACTGTTATTCAGCATAAGTGAGCTCCACTTTTCCCTGATGCAAAGAGAAACTGATTGTTCAAGACAGTCGCAGTGGAGAGCTGTTGGTTCATAGTCAATGATAGATTCATAAAGTGCTGATTCTGATATCACGTGATGGAACTGGCAGGAAAAAGGAAGGCTGGCAGGCAGAATGGATGCTAAAGGAGGC
The DNA here is from genome assembly GCF_014885135.2 of Alexandromys fortis. NCBI lineage: Eukaryota > Metazoa > Chordata > Mammalia > Rodentia > Cricetidae > Alexandromys > Alexandromys fortis. The sequence continues at coordinate 8,742,100 of NW_026067927.1, forward strand.
ACAAGGCCAAGAGGTGTCATTTTGTCAAGGAGTCAGGAAAACAAGGTAGAGGCACGTTACTAGATTGTGGTGTTATTATTTTAGTCATTATCTTTATATCTTTGTAAAGAAGTAGGTCAAAGTGAAATCAAATTTCTGGGATGCTTAAGATATCATTGATGTCTTTTTTTTTTTAAAAAAAAATATGGTTTAAATCATTTGAGTGGCTGGTTTCCAAATTAGTCATCTCAAAAGGCACTCTGTAGCAAACAGAAGCACAACACATCCTGGGCATTCTGCTGTTTGTCAGAAGCATACACATAGAATCATCTGCTTTTTATTGTGTTTAATTTTCCCTGAGCCTGATTTACTTGATTCACAGTAGAATTACGTCATCTGAATTCTTATATCTATGGAATAAAAGTGACTGAGGTGCAGACTGTTTTATTTGGAAATAATGTTTGTACTCATAGCATGATTTACTTTACAATCACTTATATACTCAATTATTTTAAAGCAATACCATAAACATTAGAGTTTTACAGCCCAACTAAATAAAGCTATAACTTTTACCACTGCCTCTATGGCTATTCAAATGGAATTGTGGTTTCCTCTTTAATTTCTAATTTCTCTCTGATTCTATTGCCATTACCCTATGCAAAAGTAAAAAATCCCCTCATTTTTGTCTGTTCCATTCTTACAAATGTTTATTATCCTGTTATTTATTTATGAAGCTGTATTTTTTTGTTTGCAATTGCCTTTCATGTTCTCAAACATTACATAACACTATCATACAACATGAATTATTCAGTTTCTTATGATTTTAGTAAATAGAATAATTCTGGCATATTGATGCATAAAATTCTACTTCATTCACTTTTATTTCAGAACAAGGTTCCAGTCCATAAATATCTCATATTTTATTTATCAATGTCATATGGATGCTTATTTAAATGGTTTCCAATTGCTCTCATTACAAACTGCTGTAATTACATTCTCTGATCTATTTTTCCCAATATATGCCTAGAAGTAATTACTTCACTATATACTAATGCACATCTTGTGTCCTTTAAAAGATACTGAGGAAAATAGAGAAGATTTTTGGGCAATTTATTGAGCATGTAGTGGCCCTAATTCTTTGTTTAAAGATGATGCTAATTGTTACAGGAGTTTTTAAAGATTAAAGGGTCTTCCTCTGTATGAGTTCCAGAAGATAAGGGTAATAATTGTGACTATGGACACAGAAGAGTTAAACAAAGGACCATCACTAACTATTCATGCATTGGTGGTTTTCTCTACAGAAAAGGTCATCTATGCAAATGACAGGCATCTACATTCTGTCGCGGTGTTTCTCAGTAACTTTTATATTCAGAACCATCTTTGAGTTTCTGAGTTTGTGACCTGTAAACATGGGCGGCATGTCTGTGTTTCAGTGACTAAAAAACCGAAAAAAATAAATTCTACTGAATCTGATTTCACATTCTCTCCCTTTACCTTGTCTATTTTATATTCATTTGCTTTTCCTTGCTGAGGCTTCGTAAGGCTTTCAACTAAATGCAAATATGAAATGAAGATTTTCCTGCAATTTCAAAGCAAAGCAATTTGCCTAAAGGGAGAGAAGGTGGTTTTGTTGATTGTCCACAAACAATGATTCCCAACATTCACATGAAGGAGGAGGAGGGTCTGTGCAGGAGTAGGAGGCCAGGACTGTGGTGCTGTAAATACAAGTGGTTAGCACTGGGAAGAAAGAACATCAATGATTAAAAACGATAGCCTTGCTGTGAATTTGACTCTGTGTTCCATACCTCCATTACCTTAATGGCAAATGGCTACTTATATTTGTGGATTTCAAAATTCTGGAGATGAATGACGCATTTCTGCCTCACACAGCCGGCTTTTCTCTCTGATTATTGATGTTAGATACCTCTTCCACTATGGCAACTGTTGGTTATTAGCTACCAAACCGTTAGTAATATGCATGATTCTTATTTTCAGGTCAGAAGATTATACCCAAGTCCTTGTACTTACAAGAAAATCACTTCACTCCTGAACTACTCCATCTGTAATATAAGAGTAAATATTATATAATGTATAACATTTGTGGAATTCTGGAGAATATGCATGTTTCTCTTTGTCCAAGGACTCTATTTCTCTATGTACTATAAAATAATGTATGAAACCGTGAAAAAATATAAAATATATTACTTCTAATTTATTTTTCTTTATAAAGAATTATTAAATGCATAGCTACTAGGAAACATGTGATTGCAATTGCATATAAGTTAGAGAACCAAAAATATGACATAATACAAGGAGATTTCAACTGTGCAAGTGAACACCCCATTTGTTTTAATCCATAAATAAATTGCATCATAAATATAAAATAAAAATTGTTATAACCTTATCCTTTGTAGTAACCCAAATTTTAAATGTCAGAGTATTGTATTACAAAGAGAAAGCATNAGAAAGAAAATTATTTTGTAAACTAAAATGAAATAGTAACGTTATTTGAGTAATTTGGATATCAAGGTGACAGAGAAAGTAAAATAAAAACAAGACAAATCCATGTTTATTAAATTTAGAGACAATTGAAGTGAATTTTTTATAGCTAAAACAATCAGGTCTATTGGCATTACCTGTATTATCTGCTGTCTGAATATATAAATGGCAACAAGCTCATGTAGAGTTCTGTGGACAATTCAATAGGAGGTAACATTTTCTTTGGAGGAATTGATTATTATATCTGTATATCTTTGACAGCAAAGCAAAAACTTTGGGAAATTTGCAAATCACTCTCTCAAAAGTATTTAAGCGGAGATATTTTAAGAAAAACTCTGATTTACTATGTTTAAAATTGTAATCAAAATTAGTTATCTTTAAGTGGGCCAGAAAATAAGTCATATTGATGTAGAGGTTGTATTTGAAAGTAGGTATGGAAGAAGAGTTAGGATTCAGCAAGTGCAAGATAAAGATGATATGATTATTTCATTTCATGGAAGAGAGAATTTTCTGTAATTCATTCGTTGATGAAATAAACTGCCAAGCAGCTTGAGGTGTGAGGACACTTCATGCACTAAGATCCTCTGACACTTTATAGTTTCATACTTAATGGTAAATTATTTTTTTAAAAAGCACTGGAGATCAGTGATCACAAAGCTGATCATCATCACTCTACATGTATATATACATATACATATTAAAAATCTCAATCAATTTTTCTAACTTCTATTTAATTTGTAATTTCAGTTTATGCATTCCTATCTGAAGATTTAAAGAACAATAAACAAGTAAGTGAAAGCATATGGCATTTTTCTCTCTGGATTTGGATTGCCTCATTCAATATAATGGTTACGTTCCTAACCATTTATCTGCGATTTCATGTTCTTACTTTTCTTTACAGCTGTATAGAATACCATCGTGTATATGTATTGCATTTTCATGATTCATTTATCAGTTGAAGACACGTATGTTGTTTCTCTTCTCTAGATATTGTGAACAGAGTGGTAATCAACATGGCTAAAAACTGTCATGTCTCACAAGAAATCACAGAAGAGTGAACAGAATAATATTTAAGAGTTAGAGGATAATTTTACTAGATCTGAGATGGTGTCTTCCGGATATGATAAAGAAGGTGCACCACAAAATCTCAGCAACTAGTTTGCACGAACAAGTTCTGCATAACAACAGCTTTGGGTACTATGCAAAATGTATGGGGTATTTCTCAAGCCTCTACTCTTAGATGAGAAGCTATTAGCAATCAGCAGCTGTGAAATAGGCGAAGTATCTTAGGTGGTCTGCCCAAAATGCATACAAAGGGGCAACTGTAAGCTGACTCAGTGGGAATTTATATATATGAAATGCTATGCCATTATTTATTAAATGGATTTTCATTTCTTCCCTTTTAGTTAATTGATAATGACTAAGTTGATTACTCTAATAAATTTCTTATCTCTAAAATGGTTTTGTTAATACCTACCTTATCAGATTTGCGGAGGTCAGTTCCATAACCCACACTAGTGTGAATAGAAATGATTTCTCCATTTCCATCCTTACCCCAGGCTCCTGGGAGGGACTAGGAAATTTCTGAGTTTCATCATGCTTAACTTTAAGCTCTACACCTAATCCTCCACTGAGACAGAAGCATCAATTGAGTTTTCTATTCTTATGGATATTCCGATGTTCTTGGAGATGCATTTACAGCCTGCCAAGGTTAGAATCAATGACCAAATATTAAAACATATAACAGAACAGAATATTATTCCAGGGCTCAAGGAGGAACTAAAAGCAGTCTATTATCTCAAGATTCAAATGCTCATTTCATTGAAATGAGAAATCTTAGAGCTAATGCACACATAATGCTTAGATTGACAATGTGAATAAATTACAACTGAGTCATTTTAATTGTAGGAAAGAATAATTATTCCTTTCCTATATCTGTCATATGCTATCACTAATTTTATGGCATGTGTAAAATTTTAGTAAATTCATGCACAATCTTTCACGTGCTCTAATGGGAGAGATCTTATAGATTTAGCACACTACACAGGTTTCTTTCTGAGTTTTAAGTATTCTTTCTGTATTTGGATTCTGCTTTTGCAAATATTTCCCCAATTTACAGCATTTCTGATCTTTTCTGTCTGTGTGTTTTACTGCAGAATTTTTACTTGATAGTGTTGGTTTGTTATTGTGTTAATTACAATTTAGCAATTCTTTGTTTCCGGGTTGGAAACTGATTTTTGTATCTATCCAAATCAAGGCCGCCTGGAATCGCCATCATTGTACTGTTTTATTATTTCGCAGTCTATATTATGTCTATCACTGATTTTGAGCATTTTGTTTTTCTTGAATATTTTCAAAAGATATGACTTAGTCTTTAACAGTTTAACCACTCTATGGAGATATTTGAAATTTTCATCTTTAATGGAAATTGGTGAGTAAATTTTTTCATTGATTGGGTATGCAAGTAAACACTCATAGCAGTAAATTATAGTTGTTTCTCATCTAAACTTCCCTTTCTCCTCATCTCTCCAGCACCTTCTGCCTTATTTATTTTCCTTATTTTTGTCATTTCAGACAGAGACAAGAAGCAATGTATAGGCGAAAGGGCTTATTTTGTAATGCAATTTAAGAGGCAATCATTCAAGTAATGCAATCATTCATGGAGGGGAAGTCATGATGACAGGGGAATGAGACAGCAAATGAAAGTTAACAAAAATAGGAATATATTTTATGATCCTCAGTTATCATGTAATTATTCCTCAGTTAATTGATGAACACTGAGATGTCTCTCAAAGGATATTGCCGTTGAGTCATTTTGAAATTTGTAGGATAGTGTGACATTTTTAAAGAGGATGTGAGCCTCTGTATCCTTCAGTCCAGTGTAGCTACATGAAGACCTAGATAAAGTAGATATGTTCCCATGACCACAGCCCTAACAGATACAGTTTGGTTGTTAAATTGATCCCTCAACTTCATTATTTAAAAAAGAAAATAGCTATTTACTTCATATATGTGAAATAAGGATGTAATATTTTATCATTCTAAATATTAATTACTTATTTAGGTGCACCTTTCTGAAAGCAATGAATCAAATAAAGGTCTGGCTTCCACAACTGAACAGGAAAAAATTTGTCAGACAGAATTAACATACAGAACAAAAGATAGATACACATTAAAAATGATTCCGCCTTTTATAATAAACAAACCTTTGGGATAGTTTGTGACAGGGTTCAGAAAAAGCAGGAGAGTTCGTAGCTTCTAGCTGCCGTCATCAGACGACAGTGATGAAGATGTCCATTTAGGAGTGCTGTGAGGGATATAATACTCATAGTCAACAGGTTTATTCCAAAGCTGGAAGAAACAGAATGTTCTGATATTAGATTTTTTTATATAAAAAAGGATTTGAATCAAGTTTATTTAAAATACTGGACTCTAATCAATTTCAAACAATTTTATTGATTGAAGATTTGAATATTTGACCTCATAAAGTAGCATTAAAGATTAATTATGGTAATGTCTAGGAACTTTGGAAGGACTGAAACTTTTAGCATCAATAGATGATGTTATATAAAAGTTAAATGCATAATTTTCTGTAGCTGTATATAATTAATAAAACTATTATTTCTAAAATGAATACTGCTCTATCGTACATTTAATTATACTATGTTCGCTATAAAATAAAATAAAATTTAACAAAATTATGTGATTATTAATCTACCTCTTAAGTACAAAAACTAGATAAAAGTAGATGAGAGACAATCCTTTCTATATATAAATAAATAAAATCAAATATTATTTGATTTTAGTAAGATAATTGAACATATAAAGCTATTATGAAAATATTTATTGCATCAATATATTCACCCATATTTGTCTCTATGCCACTAATATCTCATTAAAATAATATATAAATTAATTGACATTGATCAAGTTAATTTTTGTAGTACATTGACAAGATATTATTAATATTCAGATGACTCATGGGTTCAAAATACCATTGTTTCTACACCCACCTATTAAGGATATAGACAAAGTATGTTGTAAGTCAGAATGACCAGTTGGTATAATATAGATCTAATGGAGAGAGACAGCTTTGACTCCAGTATAAAATTTGATAAGCACCTTTGTATGATTGCCCTTTTTACCTTCTTCCATCGATTTTTTTTTCTGAAAAATTCATTGCAAGATTAAAATTTAAAAACTTTCCAGATCTTCTGGCAAGAATTTCATCAATTGCTTCTGTTTTAATATTACCAGATACAAATAGAACGCATGCATCTGTGAAATATTAAATATCAATGCAATGTATAGTTATTCTGAAGTCATTCATTTTAAATAGGATGTTAGGTCTTGAACCTCCTTCCAATTTAACTTTGCTACTAGATTCCTGATGGAATTTCTTTTTCAAGCAGTGGCTGTGCATGCAGATTTCACTCCAGTTATATTTTGGCTTCACACTGCATGTATTACTAAATCTTGACTCATATTCATTTAGAAATCAACATTCAATGATGTGTTTTTGCTTTATTTAAGTAGGCAATTCTTATATGTTCAATGAGTGTATATATGACTATACATTGCCAAGAGAATCTTGTTTTCTGTAAAATATATTTCAGAAAAAATTAATATTATAGGATTATTATAAGTCCAAGTGTATGAAATGCAATGGCTCGCTCTACAATAAGATAATAAATATGCATTGGAGAGGGATTTATTCTTATTTTTTATATTTTAATATTATAAATATAATATTTCTCTTTTCCCTTTCCTCTCTATATGAGTTCCCATATAACCTTGTCTGTTTTCTTTCAAATTTGTGGCCTATATTTTAGTTGTTATATGCATATATGTGAATACATATGTATGTATTCTATACATACATAGAATATATGTTATAATTACATAAATACAACCTGATTGTTTTATATAAATTATACATATAGATGTTGATGAGAACAGAGGAAAAGATTCTTGAAATAGGAACGCTCACCTTACAGATAATAAGAAGACATTTTGGTTAATACATAAGGTCATGAGATAGAAGAAATCTCAAGTACATTATAAAGAAATAGACTCCAGATCATGAAACTTTGGTCTATTGTTTAATTGAACAGTATCACAAGTGGGTCTATATAATGAAAAGATATAGTGTTGGATAGGAGCCTGGATTAGGGTTGTGCATGGATGCACACTTAAGCATATTATATTAGTTCCGATACACCACTGTCACAAAAGATCAGACCAGATAAGATCCCTGTGTCATGAGGTATATAGCCCATTAGTAAAACTCGTTTTCTTAATGTTAGTGATGTAGCACTTAAAAAGCATTTGGCAATATTTTAATGGGATATTTCCATTTTTCATATTCTTAAAGTTCTTTCCAAAATGTACTAAAGTCTATATATTTTTACGGCCATGGGATGTGGAGTTATATCATTTCTTATGGTTAAAAATCATATCCCATGCTTTCAAAATTGCCCCTTATCAGGCTACATAAAACAATTGTTCTTTACTTAAATTAAATCTATCAATATTTTTGGATTATTTTTGATTAACATTCAGAACTTTATTTTCCTCTCATCATTTCTTTGTAATAAGAATTTGGATTTTGAGTAAAGATATATTATCACTGAATAGTATTTCTATTGATGATATGTATAGAAACATTGATAATCAAACATACTGCATTAATATTTCTTTTAGTTTTCATTTATTTTTCACAAATTATATTTATTGATTATAAGGGAATCTTAGATCATGCTGATTGTGCTCACATCCCTGTCTTCCCTTATCTCCCTTACCATGACCCCCTAAAATAGGTCACAACCCCACAAATTCACTGCGGTAACCAACACATATTGCCTCAGTTTTCCTATCTGTTCTTCTGGTCATAGGCATTCAACCCATCTCATGCTTTGTTTTACCTGAGATAGGGTTCCAATTCCTAGGAACTGAACATCTACTTTTTAAGGAGGCCAGTTCGGATGCCAAGATTCTGGAGTAATGATACATCTACACCCATAAGTAAGCCTTCAATAAAAAGCCATTCATACACAAATATGTTTCAGCACCCACTGTCATTTACTGGGTTTTATGTGCCGAATTATTTGTATCCTTCTCCATGGTGCTGCAATGACAAAATATAAAGATCCATGGCCAATCTGTAGCAAGAAAAGCCCCAAGCAAGATCAGTCGGTAGAGCATGAGACTCTTAATCTCAGGGTCGAGGGTTCAGGCCCCATGGGAGCCAGATGATTGCAGAAGTCATAAAATAATTCCACAATAGTTCAGTGTTATGAATAATAAAGTGTTACTTATTTAGGGAAAACTTGCAGATCCCTGTCTTAGATAACGGTCCTCTACAAAAACAGGAACAGAGTCTAGCAGTCAAAAGTGAGAGCCAAAAGCAAGAGAGTGACTTCACACCTTACAGCTGCATTTACAGTATAGGAGACCATGCCCAGGTTGGCTGGTATCTTAAATGCTATTGGCTGAGGGGGCAGAATGTGATCCCACAACAAGTATAAGCTCCAGGCTGCTGTACACCATCTGACTGAACCTACGGGGCAATGACAGATGTCATTTTTGCCCAGTCTCTTAGATGTCAGCACAATCAGGTTGCCAGTTCTGCTCCTATCCATAGTGCACACATCACTTTGCTTCTTTTTTCTCTCCTCTTCATCACGTATTTATTTTTTGTAGTGGCATCTATCGCAGTCAGGGTTGTGAGGCCTAGATGGTGCTTGGCCTGGCTGTCTTCTACTATACCCTTCTCTCTTTACAAGACCCAGGTAGTGTTTGGCTTGGCTCTAGATTTCATTTATTAAAAATGACATATATTACATCCATATTAAAATGATCAAATGCATTAAAACTTGAATAACAATTCTAGAAATTTTCATTTTGGAACTCAGGGTTTTTTTTTTTACTATATGATGGTATAATTTCTCTATAAAGAAGATAAAATTCTTCATGAAAAAAAGCACTGTTATTTAATTTAGCAACTTCACAGAAACAAGCAGAGAGACATAAAAGCTGGACATCTCACTTCAAGTTGTTAAGGGCTGGAAAACCAATAAATTCTATTTCAATACAAAAGAGAGTTTTGTAGTAAATGTTTGTACATTTTACAAAAACAAAGATTTACCATATTGCCACTGTAATTTTGTTTTCCTTTGATGAATAATCTATTTACATATGTCTTTGAAGGCAATAATGGATGCAACTAAATTAATGCTGAAAATGAGTGATTTCTATAGTATATGTTTACAACAAACTGTGTTTATTTTTTAGGTATAATGGCACAGATTTCCTAACAAAACAACTTGTCTGATTTTCATCCCCCTTCAGCCTATTTTACAAAGAATGAAGAGTAAGTTAAGATTGTTAGATTGGAATAAAACAGCCAAAAGCATCGTTGTTTAAAAAGATATCATATTGGATAAAATATAAAGAATGAATAGTTAATGTATCATAGGAATAAGATGGTTAGAAATGAGCAAGCTTGGCATTTCTTATGTAATTGACCTAATGTAATTTGGCGCTGTGCAATAGACAGAAGGAAAAGAACAACCTTTATGTTGTCTACCCCCTTCAAATATTTACAAACTTCTGGGTCTATTGTGTTTGTTTATTCTAAGAATTTAAGAAAGGCTTTTGTTGTAGGGTAAAATATACTGCTAGTTAATGAACGATGAATATTGTATTTTAGGCTATGGAAGATAAGCGTTTCATTTGACCAAGCAAGAATAAAGCAGTAGTTTGAATGAGCTAGGTGGGTCAAGATACAATGCTGTTACCCTCTTGATGAACTTCCCTCTTTAAATGTAATATAACTTCATTGCAATTGTGCTCATACAAATTCAATCACATTTGTATGTGGTTTGAATTTTAAAGGTAGTGTATCACCCAGCTTGGCGATATCAATTGTTTAGAGAATGCAGGATGTGAATCTTGATGCAAATTTACAAGAACTGAAAACTTTAAGAAGAAAGGAGAAACCAAAGGAGAATGGAAATCAGAATAGGCCAACAGGTCTTTCCAGTTCCAATACAAGCAAGCTCAATTTCCAGAACTCTGCACCTGTCTCAAATAGCAATCAGCTAGTCTCTCTCTCTCTCTCTCTCTCTCTCTCTCTCTCTCTCTCTCTCTCTCTCTCTCTCTCTTTTTCTCTCTCTCTCTCTCTCTCTCTCTGTGTGTGTGTGTTTGTATGTGTGTGTTTCTGTGTGTTGCATTGGTCCTTTTGTGTACTGATTTGCTCAAGAATAATGAGAAACTATATCCTATGTCCTTAATGTGAGAATTTATAGCCAGTTCAAAAAATGACAAAGTAGTATACAGGATTTTTTTTAAATTTTATTTTGCATTCCATGCTTCTCTCTAAAGGAGCCTTATAACAAAGTGGCTGCATTACATACCCAGCAAGAAGCAGTCATTCTCATAACTTAGAGCAATCTCACTGCTTATTTCATTACCACCAAGAGAATATAACTTACAGGTTATACACAATACTCATTGTATATGCATCATGCACTTCTTATTTCTCTTTTCTCTTTAGAAACAAAATATTCCCCATATCAACAAGTTTTGAGGCCTTATACCTACACAAAGGACTGTGAGCTATTATGGAATACTGAGAGAAGTAGAAGAACACACCAATAGGTTATGCAGTACAAAATAGTTATGACATGGAATACATAAAGTAACAGTATATAGACAGAGCATGTTGCATTTACACATTTATGCATTTAATATATGGTGTGTGTGTGTGTTTGTGTATGTGTGTGTGTGGAATTTAAATAAAAGAGACCAAGGATTTGAAAGAGGACAAAGTGAATACATGGAAGGGTCTGGATGGTGTAAAGGAAAGACAGGAATTCTGTAACTATGTTATAATATCAAAATACTAGAAAATATTTTTAAAGTTTCATAAATAAGCAAAGTCTTTACTCTCTTTGTAGATTTTCTACTTCCCTGTGGATGAGATACTTTATGCCCTGTCAATATACCAAAAACTTAAGTACTTTTCTTATTCCTCCAGGAAGTACACTTGATAAGTTCTTTGTATCTATGTGTCAAAGATTTATATGTAATATCCAGGGCATCTTGCACAGTACTTTGGAACCTGTGACATAGATGATTCATTTACTAAAGATTGGATATGGTGTTCACAATGGCATTTTCACAGACATCTATGTATACCTGTTATATCACTTGCTATCACAGAAGTAGACATGCTGGATTTTAGAGATTGGTTAACAAGTATTTGGATGCTGGAATAAAAGTGTTGTGTAGCATTAGATCATTGACATGTAACTTTGGAAAGGCTGGCCACCTTTAATATCCTCTTTCAACTTGTGGTAGGGGAACAAGTAGTCATAAAATTATTCTGTGTTTTGTCTGGGACGCTGCTCAGCTGGTGAAATACTTGCTTCAGAAAAGGGGAAGGAAGGGGAAAGATAAAAAGGAAAAGTGGTGGAGAAAGGGAGAGAGAAGAAAAAAAAAAGAAGAGATAGAGAAGGCACCAGAGAATCAACTTTGGGGAAATAGGGGTAGGTAGCTGTGTGGATCTCAAGTCTCTCCTATTTAGTAAACTGAGGCTAATTAGAGACTTTGTCTCAAAATGAAAGCTAGAATACTTCAACAAATGATACTCAATATAATAGTTGATATTTGTATGTTTGCACAAACATATGGATCACATATATATTCATAATGCAATGTTTAATATAATCATACACATATGTATCTTTATATGTAAATACATATACATGTATTTTATTTAATTAATTCTCTGGTAGCTTAGTGAATATTTGTATTATCTGATCCTGAATTTCTTGGATAATTAACAAGGACAATAATAATTAATCTAATTATTTCTTGGCATTGTTTAGGAAGTATTTCTGAAGGACAAGAAAACACTTTGTAAGTTTTATACCTTTGCTATTGTATACTGCTATTTTTCTGACTGTAAATGCCTGAATGTTTATCTTCTGTGCAGGAAATAGAGCTTTGGTAAGTGCAGCACCTACAGAAATTAGGCATTTCAGCATTAATTATCATGGCCTGTTTTCTCTAGAATTTTTTAAACACTGTTAATCCTAAAGTCATTTGATTTTAAGAGTTAGGAATTGCAGACTAGAAATGAGACTTTTCCTAAATTTAATCCGGTGCATCTTTGCAGCTATAAATAAAGCATGCATTAGTAAGAGTGCTTGTGCATGTCCTTGGGCATGAAGAGACTCGCATGCTGTCATGTTATATGAGGTTGCAGCATATGGAGCAAGGTTTAGAAGTCCAATATGATTGATTTGAAGTATTCTGTAAATGTCTATGAACTCTAATCAATATCACTCTTTAAAATGTATGGAGAGTGAATTAAAGTTGAATGTTTATGAAGAATATTTGGAATTTAAGGTGAAATATGTAGAATTACTATAATTAGTATAAAATGTCAATGATGTGTTATTTTATTCTGGATTCCCTAGGATTAGAATGGTCTCAGAATATGAAAACAAATACATCTGCCTGTCTTGTGTATTCACTAAGAAATGGGTGTTCTTAACCAAAGGTAGAACAATTCATAGAGGTGAATTCAAAGGGATACCAGCACAGAGGAAACAACTTTCTTAGGTAGAAATATGACTTCTTGAATGGGCTTCCAAATCCTTGACAAAGATTAATCTCCTGTTATGAGAGCAGGAAAATCCTCCAGGTTAAACATTCAGTAAAGAACTGTCCATCATTTCCACAGAGTTTTTCCTTATACTGAGGTTCACCAAGTGCCTTCTCGTTTAGTACTTTATGTAGTTATATTTACTTGTAGTTTAGTCAAAATAAAACAATACTGAATGATGACAAATGTATACTGAACATGACTTATAAACTGAAAACTGTGCAAAGCATTAGACGTGACTATTCATATTTCAAGAGAAGTTGTGTTTTAGATAATATACTTGAGAAGAGACACCATAATAATACAACAGGGTTGGATGTGAACCTCCTCAATTTAGTCTTGAAGACATGTTCCTCATTTTATAGTCACATTTCTGACACATTGTGCTATTTCCATCTGGCAGAATATCAAAGACTAGGAAGATGATATTTAACATACTCTGCACACTTCTGAAAACCCATGTCCTACATTCCAGATGCTGGTAAATTTGTAACATGTAAGAGGAAGTGTTGGAGGAAACAGGGTGCTTGTTTGTCCTGGCTACCCTGAACAACAACAATCACACAGAAACTGTATTAATTAAATCTCTGCTTGGCCCATTAGCTCTAGCTTCTTATTGGCTAACTCATATATTAATTTAACCCATTTCTATTAATCTGTATATTGCCATGTGGCTGTGGCTTACTGGCTAAAGTTCCTAGCATCTGTCTCCAGTGGCTCCATGGCTTCTCTCTGGCTCTGCCCTTCTTTCTTCCAGCATTCAGCTTATTTTTCTCCACCTACCCAAGTTCTGCCCTATCAACAGGCCAAGCCAGTTTTCTTTATTCATTAATGGTAATCACAGCATACAGATTGAAATCCTACCTCAAGGTAGCTTAATGTTTCATAGAGAACCATCTTTTTAGCTTTGTCTTTTCCTCTTGATGCCATATGCTCACAAAGGAAAAAGAAAAAGTAGATTCATTGGGGAATTTGTGGAGGTTTTTATCTTCATGTTATTGGGCTAATGATCTACTGAAGTTCTGAGAGTCCTGCCTTAAGAAACTGGTTTCTATATGTAAATTTGGAGTAAGATGAGAACTCAGCATGCATAACATTCACTTTCTCAAGAAAAACTTTAAAAACTCTGAATTCTTCTATTATATCAGTTTTACAGAATGGTGCAATTGGTGGCTTAACTAACAGGGTTATCTGCTGGAATCATAACTTCTAGAATGTTATGGCACTATTTGTAATTTTTTATATCTAAACTGTGCATGTTTTACATACTTTCCAACTAGTAATAATGCATGCATACATTGATATTATACAAATTAATCTCTCTAATAATCTTCCTCATTTTTGAAATGGACATGAAAATCCATCTTGCTACTATGATAAGATTTTCAGATTAAAAAAAGTGAAACCCTCATGTCTTATTGTCTTTTAAGTTTAAGAAGTAGCAGGAAAATGATAATCTAAATTATCCCCATGTATAAATTGGAGATCTATTTCAGATATTAATACCAAGCTTTGTCTAGCAAGTAATGGGTGTAATTAATCATAGAAAAAGTGTTCAGAATGAAATTTTGCTCTACAACTATACTTATTTGAAGCCTATAAGTAAAAGGGAAACTTAGAAGTAGAGTATGGGCTTACATATATAAATACTTAAGATTTACTCAGCTCCTATGTCAGGATTTCTGGCTGAGGACTTGCCCTTGCAAATGCAATAATGCTATAATGTATAGTAACAGTCAGGTGAGCATTGAGCAACACACAAGAAATAGGAGAGAGCTTCCTGATGAATTTCAAAGTGGATCAAGTTTCATGAATGGTTCAGTAAGCAAGATAATATTACACTATCTCCAAAGTACTAGTCACAATATCTGTGTCTCATTTGTACTTCACTGAAATGCTTTCACAGTTATCAAATTTTAATCTTTCTATCCATCTCAAAACTACAAACATAAAGAAACATATATATCTGGCCACACTTAGACATGTGTTCTATCTGTATCAACATTGATCATAAGTTAGGAATACGTCATGGGTTTTATCAGTACATTATAGGATGAATATTTCTGCTTGCAATCTTTTTGTTTGTTTTGTTTTTTGTTTTTATTTATTTTTTTTTGTTTTTTTGTTTTTTGTTTTTTTGAAACAGGGCTTCTCTGTAAAGCAGTCCTGGCTGTCCTGGAACTCACTCTGTATACCAGGCAGTTCGGTAACTCACAGAGATCCACCTGCTTCTGCATCCCAAATGCTGTGATTGAAAGTGTGGACCACCACCACCTGGCTTGCTATGAAAACTTTCTAATCAAGTTAATAGTCACAAAATTTTAGTAATAGACAGAGTTTTGTCTCAGTTGATAGATAGATAGATAGATAGATAGATAGATAGATAGATAGATAGATAGATAGATCGATCATATATGAAGCCTGATATAAAGCAAAGTCCATTTTTTTGGAGGTGGGAGAGTTGAGATGGAGGAGTTAAAGAGGTATTTATTTGTCCCTAAGTAGCATATTCAGTGTCATGTGCCAAGAAAACTGAACAGATACAATTAACTAATAGCTCCTGGAATAAAGTTGTGACTTAAAAATTTTTGACAACTCTTGTTGATGCTAATCCTTAGCTTAGCTATATCCCATCAATCTGCTGTACACTCATTTGGAGTCTTTATCTGCTAACTGACACTAATGTACATATTAATTCAGTAATAATTATATACATTAATTAACTTCATCTAGACATATTGAATGCCTAATGTGTGCAATGTACCATGCCACACATGTTTCTTTGCTTGGACTCAATGGGTATGAATGAAGGAAACCATTATGTGTTTTGAATCTAATTCAAAACGTATTAGATCATGATCTCTCGGGCAGGCCAGAGTCTGCTAATTTCTATTACTACCATGTCCATTGTCTGACAAGTAATCTTTTCAACAAGATAAACCTGTATCTAAAGAACCCTTTAAGGTTGTCCAAATTCTATTAGTTCTAAAATAATGAGTGCAATGATAATGTCCACAAAGACAATAATCATGATGCTAATTTAGTGACAATAACTAACCTATTTTTAATGTACATGAACTGACAGACTGATAATTTCATGAATTAATCAATGTAATGTAGATAAGTACATCTATTTCTTTATATGTTGTATATGATGAATGTAAGCCTTAAATGAATGATCATTGCAAACATTTTGAAGAACTACGATTTAAACTTGTGGCTACTAACTTTAAACTATGAATGGATCCTAAACTTTTTTTTTTCTGAAGAAATATTTATCAGAGACAGACAATTATTGTTCTAGATAAAAGCAGCACCAGAGGAAAAATAGGCTCATTGTAAGGCGAGATTTTTAAAGACAGAAGATCTGTCTGCTGAGTACTATTTAAAATTGTCATGATAGCCATCACACTTAATGCAGTTAAAAATTCAAGAAACTTCTGTACCGTTTCCGTTGCCATTTGGGTTACCTCTCCATGACTTTGGCAAAGCGTCACCATGGCAACCGGTCTCTTTCAATGGTGTTTGCACTGATGTTTCCATTTTAACTGTTGATTTGGAAAGTTCTCACTCTGACTTGACGAAAAAGTACAAAGATTAAAAAAAAAACTGTTGTAAATAGTTAAAACTGAAAAGTATTGCAAAAGAATGCTTTGAGTTGTGTCCCTGAATCGAAATCATTTACAGAGAAAGAGCTGTAGTGACGGTCATCATAATAATCACAGCGACTATTGACTAAATTTGCATGACATATGAGGACATTTGGGGAGTTTCAATTATATGTATTATTCCTTTTCATTAAATACTATTATAGGAGAAATATTCGAGGTGAGGAAACTGAGGTACAGTATGGTGGAGGTTTTATGTGGTCATATGGTATCTAGTAAGAAATGTCTGAGAAACCAAATGGTTTAAACCTCTCTCCTACCATCTCTCTTAACTTAATGGCCTTCTTGGTGTAATTTAAGAACACCTGCATTAGTCGGATTACTCTGTAGCAAGTGATTTCCTTGCCAATTGATTTAAATGGACTTTTCCAGGAGAAGAGAATGCTGGTGGGATTCTTGTGAAAGGGGTTTATTAATGGAAGGCTCCCAGGAAACGGAGTAATATAGTAATAAGGTACCCCCTCATTTCTCACTGACACACTCTCACACACAGAATAACAGATACTAATTTATCCCACATGTACATTCCAAGAGAAAAAGTGTGAATTGTTCAATTTAGATCATTACCCACCTATAGTAGATAAAAATCAAGGCAGGAAGACAAGGTCATATGGCAAATACCAACGGCACTAAACTGCTTCAAATGAGAGTCAGTTATCATTAAATACAAACAGATACGCACACCCCAAATGTTCCTCATTTTAAGTGTGAATAAATATGTATGACACCCAGACGGTGACCTCCATTAGCATTTCAGACCTGTAGACTACATTAATAAATTGAGTGAGGTTTATATTATTTAACCAAGAGAGTAACTCTCTGAGGAGGTAGATATTTTCCTTGTTTTGCAAATGAATAAAGACTTCAGAAGACAAAAAGTATGCTCACGTTAACAGAGCTGCAGCAACCCAGTCAGATTTAAATGCTTCTTACCTCTCTGTATACTCCCTCATCACAGCTGCTACAAGGGAGCCAACATTGTCAGAGGAAGTGCTGGAGGAGACAGAGATTGTATTCCTTTTCTGATTTTTTTCCCATCCTTCCTCCCACATTAAAACAAGGTTAAGGAAGCCAACTCTTGTCTTCACAGGAAGCCATCCATCTTCTCTCCTGTCTTGGCAGGAGATGCTCCCCAGTCTGCGATTCTTAGCAGGCAGGCTATTTAGATAAATATCTCATGAATCATATTTTCCCCCTGCTTTCCTATGTGTACATCTCCCTTCTTATTATATTCCTCTGCAATTCCAAAGGAATTAATTTTATATAACAGGGAGACTATTTGACCTTAACATTCCATAGACTCATTTGAAATATAAACACTGCTCAGATATTCAACTTTTGTGGTATATGGGAGCACCTGTCATAGGCTAGTGCCAGAACAGGACTTGAGGATGAAAGAAAAACAGCATATTAATATTATGAAATGTTAAATAAGTGTCCTTTTAAAAGTAAATATTTATAAATAGAGACAAATTATTTACAATGATAGTAAAGAGTTATTTAGTATTTGACATCTTCCTGATTCTGTTATTCCTACTTACAAGTGTTTATTCTTCTGATTCATTAAAAACTTATAAATCCTGTCATCACCATTAGCTGACTGATGAGATACTGAGGTTATATTGCCATGGCCAAACCATGATATCTTTGACCTGATTCAAACATCTTACTTTTTCTAGTTTATATTTCTTAATCTTTTTCATAATTCAGTTATGTATAAGACTGCAGAGTATATAAGAGAAATAAAACACACTGTAATACCCCACAAGACAAGGAGGTCCTAAAGGCCACTTTGATGATAGAGTAGTGGTAATATATAGGCCCATAGTCTTCAGAAGGAGATTGTCAGGGTTTAGCAATCTGAGAAAAGGCATCAGTGTAAATCATAGGATACCCACTTTTATACTGCATAGTTGGTTACAATTTTAAATTTCAAAAATTAGGAAGAAGGTATTCAGTATGTAAGTAAGATCTATTAGGTGAGAGGAGAAGGATCACAATATTATTAAAGAATGCATACTGAAAAGGAATAATTAAAAAATAAATAGCCTAGCACATTAGAACATAGTGCAGAAGATATTCTGAAGGCTGTATTCTGAGTTCAAAATATTATTTTATCACCCCGCACTGGCTAGCTTTGCCTAAGAGGTTATAAGTTATTTTTTTACAAAACTTTCAGAGGCAAGAAGTTTTGTTATAAGGCTGTAAAACATATTTCAGAATTCCTCTCTCAGAACTCGGGAAAAAAATTGTAGATGGACATTTACAGATTTTGCAATTCAAACAACCTCAGCATCTAATAGGTACAATATATTTCTCACTTCTCCATAATGTGTGGGCTGCTGGTTTTGCCTCTGTCTTTTCATTATCCATGGAACGAAAAACTGAATCGCTTTGAAGTGACTTCCTGATAGGCTTATTTTAAAACGAATTATAATTCTTTTCGTCATTATTGTTTGAGGTAGGATGTTACTATATAGTGCACACTCGCTTCAAATAATCAATACTGTTTTAAAAGCCCTCTTAATTCTGAGATTACACCTGTGAGCAGCCACACCCTGCATGGCAGCCCTATTTTAAAGGTTAGTGGTAAGATGTGTATTATAACAGCTTTTATGAGATGGCCTCTACTTCCCACACTTCCTTCAGAGGTGTCTAATGCAGAATTTCTATTTCAATAATGGAACTGAAATTGCCTTAAAGAAACAAATTGCCTCAGGTCAGGATCCTCAGTGAGTTCTATCTTTGTTTTTCTTAGGTCTTAAAACGTAGACAGAATGAGATTTGGAATTGAACAATGAATAATAAAATATGACTTAAAAGGATTTACAAAGCAGATGAAATATTTGGAAGACTTAGTATAGAAAAAATATTTTTACTATTTTATCAAGTGTTCTCATAGATAAAACATTACCTCAATAGGAACACACTGCTTAATGAAATGGTAAATGTCTATCCTTGCTGTTATAATGCCAACACCATGTGGACACACTGGTTATTTCTGCTGAATAGCTCTGAATGACCATGATAAATGTCTTTGATTAATAAAACTTTAGGAATAAAATTAAAAGTGACTAAATACATGTAGTGTCTGTGGTAGACAAGACCATTCAACATTGACTGGCTATAAAGCCCATATAAATGGGTGGAAGGACTAATGTATATCATAAAAGTTCAAGTCTCCTGAGCTTATGTCCTGTGGTAGGTATTGTTCTATGTGTTTGCAAGGGTTATCTTCACAGTCTTCATAGTGAGAGTATAAGGGAGGTTCTGCTTTAACATTCATTTACGAAGCAAGAAAATTTCGCATTTTATAGAATTATTAGAAAGGATTGTCAAGATCTATTTTTTTACATTAAAAATTTTAAATATCAGTATGAGATCACCTGCAGGTAAATGATGACCACATGAAGATATTCAGTCCAGTTGTCTAAAGGATATAAGGTTTTGAAGATAAAAAGTTTATCAGTTATGTGAGAGATACCCTTAGAGAGTCTTAACTAGCATTGGACAACAGATGGAATGGCTTTATAATCACAGAGGAGGAAAAAGCCATGTGAATTTGGATTCAGAGTTGGAATAGGTGTAACTACATGCAAAGGCATACCATCAGCTAACAAAGATCTGGGGGACAAATTATTTATTTGCGTTTATTGTAATTATTATCATTTAAAAAGCCATGTAGCAATTAACTTACCTAAAGGAAACCATGTTCACATTTACATCATTCCTTGTTGTCAAATTCAGTCAAGATCTGTGGAAGGTCAGCATATCACAAAGGACGAATAGTTTCAAGTGAAAATTCTTAAGAAATCGATATTCAAGTTGGTTGGGTGACATTCATCTAGGTCTTAACAATGTTCAATGCTTGGTTTCTTCTTCTCCAGTCTAGACACAATTTTTCTTTCAAATTCTTAATCAAAATGGCTGTGTGAATTTCTCCCTGTGTCTATGTATTTGCAAGTTTGTGTTGATGAGGGAAAGCCAAAAATGCGAGTGGGGCCAGTTGCACTTTTTCATCCTGGAGAATTATAGGACATCTGAGAGCGTGTAGTTGACATGAATAAATTGTAGTTTTCAGGATGTACCTAGATTCTGCCAACTGCATGTGCTGAAGTCGGTTACAGGAAAGCTTTACACAATTTATGAAGTGTTTAAGAATACTATTTGTGGTTGGAGAAACAAATTTCCGGAAGTTAGAGGTGCATAATTCAAGTGGAGGCCTCACCACAGAGTCATGTGCCTGCAATCCTAGCCCTTAAGCATAGAATAGGAGGATCAGCAGTCCAAGCTGATAGGTCATCCTGAACAACATAAGTTTGTCTCCAATCAAGAGCAGAGCATGACGCTTTTATTCCCGTTAAATTTACATTTTACAATGTGGTATTTTTTCATCATTTCTCTGTGACCATATTCATAGTACCCCCTTCATAAAACTTTTTACCAAGCCCTTCAAAATGCATATATATTTTTACTTCCTATCTCATGCTATACTTAGGCCCCAGTAATAGCATTCAGAACAGCATGACAATAAGCGTGCCCCGTCTTATTTTCTGTGTGCACAGATTACTCAGGCTAGCCTCTGCCATGCAATTTCTAACCATACAGCCAGCCCATTAATGTATGCCAAACACTTTTTAATGGTGAAACCCAGATAAGTGCAAAAGCGAAATTCTATTATTATTATTTTGGTCCATCTGCTCTGTTGAATAGAATTCAGAGAAAAATTCTGAGTTTAAATTCATGTCCTTAAATGTCAATTTCTCCAATCTTGCTTGGTAACAGCTCTTCCATTTTATCCATTTCCCCTCTTTAGTTACACGTTAAATCCTACTTCTAGCTAAGTGGTCTATATATTAAGGTAATGAGTGAAGTCAGTCATCCTAGTCCCAAGATCCTCATTTACATTCATTTTTAGAGAGTTTGACACAAGATTCACATTGGGCGACCTTAAAAGCGGGTGCACGTGGATGCTTTTTCTGCCTTCTCTGGTCCTGTGTTCTTGTGAATAGGAACTGTGGTATGCACACATTCCAACAGCAAAAGTTCTAACACCACTATCAGTCTCAGAAAACATCATAGAAGAGGTGTGTTGTGCAAAAAAAGATGTATTCTTGGAGTGGGAGAGACAGCTTGAATTTTAAGAGTGTTGTTGCTCCCCTAGAGGTACAGAATTTGGGGCCAAGCATGCACTTTGGGCTGCTCACAAATGCCTGTAATTCTAGTTTTAGAGTTTACAATACCATATTATAGCCTGAGCTAGCACCTTTAGCAATCTGGGCACCTCATGTTAACAGAGACAGAGAGGAGGAAATATTTACGCACAATAAGGTGTCTGGATGTGGCATAGCTATTGCACCCAAGCATTCCTTGCAGCCTCGTGGTTATATCTTCAAAATGCATACACATTTTGACCCAATATGTCATCATCGATGATGGATGATCATTGGAGGGTTATCTTCTGTAGTGACATACCCTGCACAGATAATTTCCAATAAACTCAGTAGGCCAGACACAAAAATAGCACATGATTGTTTCTGTCGGGAGGTACTGCTAAGAAGAAGGGTGCCAGTGAAAGAAGGAAGGGAATAAGGGAGAGGAATGGGAAGTAAAATTCTGAATATCTTTTATGCAGGTATAAAAATAGTCAAACAAAAATGGGAAATGAAAATAATTTCCACACCATGGCCATGGATACAATTCTGTTGATATAGGGTTAGTGGTGCAAGCCTAAATGGGCAGAGTTTCATCCCTACAACCCACACAGAGGGAGGAATGTGGTGGTGCCATTTGCTGTTTCAATGTTCCTATGACAAGGAAGGAAGTGCAGAGAGGAAGATTACACAGCATGGAAAGCAATTGCCTTGAACTAGAGGAGCATCTAGCTGTACAGCAGCAGAAACAAGATTCAAAACGCTGATTCAGTAAGGCTGATGGAGAGGCCTGAATACAGAGAGTCATACTTGTAAAAGTTGCATGTGTGCATGCGTGTGTGTGTGTGCATGCGTCTGGGCATGTGTGTGTGTGTGTGCATGGTTTCCAATGTTGTCTTCTGGCTCCAGTAGCTACCCTCACACATGTACATACAAATACATACAGAGATAATGTGTTAATTTATTTTAAAATATGCAGAATATTGAGAATAAATAAAAAAAACACACGCTAAGGCAATGCTCCATGTCAACCACATTCAATTAAAGATTAAATGAGTACTAACTTTCTGGTATATACTAGAGTTGATGTTATGAACAGAATACTCACACAAGACTTACACAGTGTAGTCCTGAAGATAGGTAGAGGGGAAGATGCCTGTTACAATCTACTCTGAAAGAATTTGGACAAAAAAATATTACAAATAGAAGCAGAGGAAGAGGGCCTCATCTAGATTCTTAAGAATTCTGTGAGTGTATCCCTCCCCCTCCCCCAAAAAAACCCAAACTCATGATGACAAGAAAGATTTAGCCAGGTGTAAAGAGGGATAAGAAACAAATCTTGCCTCCATCACAGTTTTCTATCCTTCCAGTATTCTCAAAGGAGTATTTTAATTTTTTTCTTATAATTCCCTTACTTCCCTCCAGCTCTTCCAACATATTTGTCTTCATTTTTGTAAGATTATTTCCACCATTAGTCAGATAAGTAATAAAGTAACTATATCTCAAAAATGCCAGTTATAAAACCAAATAAATGGTTAATGGGCCTGCTTAAAAAGCTGTGGGTTACTGTTGGAGACTACTTAAAGTATTGATTTGGGGCTTGTGTAGCCCTCATATATCTTTATTCAAACAGAACAACTGGATGATTCCTGTGATAATTGAAATCACTCTCATCAGTGACTAAAACGATTTTTCTTGGGTTTTAAAAATCTTAATTCCAACTAATTTATGCATTATAATTCATTGTCTGCTCTTATGAATAATAATGGTTGAATGTTCCAGGAACTTGGTAAAGGTATAAATAATCACTAAATAATACAGGTACTTTAAAAGAATTAGAGGTTGTCATCCACCACATAGGCTATATGATGTCAAAATAGCTAGACATATAAATGCTGACACTTCCCTAGAAGTCTGATTTTCTAACTTAGTAGATCACAAAAGACATTCTAGAATATGTAATCCAATCTTTTCAGTCTACCAAGATTTTGGTTATAACGTATTCAAAGAAATCTTTCAGTAACCTCCGTTTAAGGACAACACAATTATTAAAGCAAACCCATTTTTTTAGGACATTTCAATTCGCCTAGTAGCAGGCAGGCATCTATTATAAAATCACTTTGTAGAAGTGGGATCAGCCTCTTCTCCCCCATAGGACAGTCTGTCCCTACATTTTCTTAAAAGCAGCACTTCAATCTTTGCACTCTGACTTGTTTTGCTGTGAGAAATTAATCTGAGAGCATGTGCAAAGCTCCATGGTAGGACACTTCATTAGCATGAGTAAGTTCCTGTATTCAATTCTGAGCCTGACCCAGAACAAAGTAGACTACTATTGTCCACCTTTGACCCGATCCCGTCATTACTGATCAGGTAACTTTTGCTTCCATTCATCTTAACTGCTCTCAGCTAATGCAAGTTCATCGTGTAGACTCCCATGGCCAAAAACATCAAGCAGTCATAACCTTTTATTATACAGCCTGGTAGGTCTTGTCTTAAACAGAATGCAGCATAACCTGGTGAGATTTAAGGTGATGAAAAACAACAACTGGGAAGCGGTTCAAGAAAGACAAGCACTGTCTTTTTGGTTTAGGTTGGATTCAGAACCAATTTTGTCTGACAGTAAAACCTCTCATTCTATTTACTGGAAGAAACTGTTCTCTGAGCTTCTGTATATCTACATAACAAGTTAAAACAGAATCTTTAGCCACTTCTACCATAAATAGATAAGAGGAACACTGAACAGAAAATAAAACACAGTGAGTGCTTTTTAAATATCATTCTTCCATTTTTTGCCTTTCAGAATCCTTGGTGACAAGTTATGCCTTTGATTGTTCCCACACAGAAATTCAGAACAAGAGCACATGCTTAAAAATCATTGTGTGAGAGGTATGAGTAAGAAAATAAATAAATAATAAAATAATAGCAAGTGAAGATATGCTTTGACATTTCTTTAAAGTTTTCCTTTTGTTTGTTTTTATCTACCACATAAGTTTTTGTTATATTTACAATCTTTTCAGTTCTACTGAGACAAAAAAAAATATGGACATTTGAAAGGAAGATCATCACAACCTTCCCTGAGGAAATAATTGTGAGTTATCTATAAAATTCTTTGCTTTTTCTCATATTCATAAATAATACTGCACCTGACTCATCTAAAAATAGAGTAAAAGGAAAACATCACTAGTCAAAATATTAATCTCTGCCCCTATAATTATAAATTTATTTTTAAAATAGCAACAATTATATTGGGTTGCCACCATAAATTTATACATACATACATGCATGTATATATAAATATACTTATATATATGGACTCTTAATGATAGTAAATAAGTAAATTAAAAGCAAACATGGTTAAATACTTTATCCTGGAAGTTTGTTAAACAAATGTATGTCAAAATATGCAAAGATATGGATCTATAATGGCAAGTCTGAGATTCAATTTATGGTGGTGCAGAAAGTTCTTTGAGGCTTATTGATGAATGGAAACAAAACGTATGTTACAATATGATGTTTAAAATTTCTTCCTATCTATGCAAATGATAAATGTAGAGATATGCACATATGAATATGTGCCCATGTTTATATCCAAGCATAAATATGCATTTATGTAGAATGGAATGTGATGGATATGCTAAATTATAGGATGTGCTTGTCCCTGGACAGATGCAGGGTATTTGGGGGACTGGGTGTCACTTTCATTAAACTTAGGAATAAACAGCAGTAACCAAACAGAGTCTGACCATACTTCAAGAAATCTCATGCTGGGATAAAACCGGACTCGCTGAACATAGTGGACAATGAGGACTACTGAGAACTCAAGAACAATGGCAATGGGTTTTTGATCCTACTGCACGTACTGGCTTTGTGGGAGCCTAGGCTGTTTGGATGCTCACCTTCCTAGACCTGGATGGAGGTGGGAAGTCCTTGACTTCCCACAGGGAAGGGAACCCTGATTGCTCTTTGGGCTGATGAGGGAGGGGGAGTTGATTGGGGGAAGGGGAGGGAAATGAGAGGCGGTAGCNTTTAATAAATAAATAAATAAATAAATAAATAAATAAATAAATAAATATTAAAAAAAGAAATCTCATGCTAACATGATGTGGCCAATTTTATGGAGACGTTTTCTCAATTGCGATCCCCCTTCCCAGATATATCTAGGTTTGTGTTACACTGATAAAACACAGCCGCACAAACATTATAAGCAGATAGTTATTATACATACACGTTTCTGATGGGAAAATCACTGTGTCCATTTCTCTGCCATACTCTTAAACTATAAACTTTACATATAGAATAAAAAATAATGACAGATACAGTTAATTTGATAAATTACTTGAATAGAACATCTAACATTTTAATCTGTTAACGAAAGAGTGAAAATCATCACATTCCTATGCCATCATTTTACATGTGAGAGAACTTAGACAAACATGAGGAAAACTACCGGTTAAATTACAGGGCAAATAACCAGCAGTTCGCAGGGGCATCTGCCTTGGAACCCAGAACTGCAGTCAATATTCGAGGGCTCGTTTTGGACATGATATATTATGGGAATTATTTACCTTAGTAGTTCCAGTGTTGCCTTATTCTGAAATACAAAGTTCGCTGAGATGACGCTAAACAATTAGGAAACAATGAGGTAGGTCCAGACTCTTCTCACAGCCTTTGGCTGCTAAGCCCCATGGCTACCCTCTCCCTTTTATCTCAGCTGTGAATTTTTAAAGCCAGAGAAATAATAAATGACTCTGAAATGCAAACAAAGACTCCTTTGGTTTGCCTCACAGAATGGGACTGTGGTCAAGCAGAGCACTCATCAAGGTAAAATGATAGCAAATAAATTCCAGCCACTTTGATGTGGCTGGGGATGCCAGCATGAGCGAAAGATGACTCTTCAGAGTCTCCCATAATTGAATGATTATGTCTCTATGTGAATGGGCTTCCTTAATTGCTAACTGGTAATTTGGCATCCTGACATGAGTGCCTCTAATCCATGGTCCTGGCTCTGCACAAGAAAAAGAACATTGATCCAAGAAGAGAATGGAGAGGCTAGACCTCCATAGCAGAAATAATAAGAGTAGAGACAAAAAGGCAGAGAAAAGGGTCCCTCACATGGAGAAAAAAATGATTAATCAATTTCATAAGAGTAAGTGCATCAGCTGGGACCTCTGAGTGGTCTATTGCAGTTAAGAGAACAAATGGGGGAGGATATAGTCTCAGAGATAAAACCTGAAGGGGTTTAACCATCCTAACTTAGAGATGCAGTAAAGGAAAATAATCATTGGTCATAGAGACTGTTAAAAGAAACACGAATTGAAAAATGAAAGAGGTGTTTATGAAATACATGAATATAGGTGTTAGAAACCATTCATTGTGTTTGCATATCTAATTTTCTCTAATTTCTTTGCAATAGAGGCATAACTTCAAGTTTTGGTATCCAGATTCTCTAAAAACATAGCAAGTGAGCCACACCTGTCTTTTTGGGATGAATAGAAGAGCTTAAGGAGTTAGAACTGCCTAGCAAGACATCTCAACTAGTTGTTGGGACACAAATTCCTTTTTGTTTTTATCAAATGTTTCTCCCCATTTTACCGGGTCTTTAAATGACGATTTTTCTCCTTGACTCATTCACTTCACAACCCCTTTTATGAGGAATTTATATGTCTTTAAAATATAACAATAAGAATTCTAATTTCTAATGTTTTAATCATTAAAGAGAGAAAGGTTCATGCTCCCATTTTTAAAATTTTTCTGCAACTTGATATACTATGTTTTGAACTGCTTCTTCCCCACCAGCTTCTCTCTAGTAATTGAATGTGTTGCTTTGGAACCTTACAGATAATTCATGTGCAAATTAAAATGACATATTTAGTACTATTATAACATTTCTTTTATGGTATTAGAAAGCAATCTGTTACAAACACCACCACAGAAATGTTAGGAAATTATCTTTATTAATGTCGCTTCCTGGAAACCCATATTCCTCCTAAAACTCAGGTAATATTGTAGGATAAATTTATCCTCCTTTGCGTTTCCTTTTTCCCAGAGCCCTGTCACCAAATAATAAGGCTCTGATGAGCTCCTCTACTGCCAAAAGAAACCCCATATGTCCTTAACCTCTTGCACCTATAATGCGATTGTTACTTTCCCCTCTCTTGACCAGTCTCCTTCTTTACATATCCAAATAAGGAGACCATTATCTTTAAAACAACAAAACAAATAATTATATTCCTCAGGCAATATGCCAAGTTATTAGTTTACTAACTCATACAAAATTCCCCATTGCTTTAAAGTGAAAACTGTAATTTCCAGACAAAGTACAACTGTCATTTTACAATTCTTCCTATATCTTCTAGCAAGCTATCAAAGTACCTGCATGTATATCCAGCAGATAAAGATGGAAATTGTATCCCTCTACTTCTCCACTCTCTTCAGGTTATACACTGACTGTGGGCTTTGCGACACCAAATACTTCAAACTATGCCTTCAAAGACTTTGCACTCAGATGTGGCAGCCTTCCATTTTTCTGTTTTTATGCATAAAGTCATTTAGCCTGACAATATGAATATTTAACACACTTGGAAGATTTGAGTTGCACTCCACTGCTTGAACTTTCTCTAGATGGAGGTAAAGAAATCTTGCAAAAAAAAAAAAAAATTGTCCATGGTTGAATGTGTGAACATCTGTATAGAAGCCCGCAGGGCCATACAGAATGTCTAGTAGGCTTTCCATTCAAGGTCTAAATTCCTCTGAGTAACGGGGAAAAAGACAGTTTGTGACAGTCTGGTAAGTTTTACTATTTATTTAAAGCTAAGGAGAAAATTCCCTAGTGAGTATTGTCTGTTACATTAATATGTATGGTTGCAAACTCTGTGAAATTTCATGCCTCCATATCTTTACTCACTCTGCACCTTTGTCATAGAAATAACTCCTTATCCCTTCCCACCAGATAAACAAAACCTGTCCTTCAAGGCTCATCATAAATGCAGCTTTCAAGTATTAAATCTTCCTCAAGAGGGAAGATGTTTCGGCCCTCTTTTTGCCTGTGGGGCACCATATTCACATTATTTTAATATTTGCTATCTATTTACCGTTGTAGTGATCTTGGAAGTGAGTTTATAGAATAGAGGGCACAGTATCACTGAATTATGTATCCAGAATATAGCACAACCCCTTACATGTTGAAAATGACCATGGGTTTGTTACCTTTCCTAAGAATGCTTAGGCACTCAATGTTTTGGGGCTTAAGTCAAATTTCTAACATTTCTGCAGGATTTAGGCAAGAGCTACTTCCTCGCGATTGTTTTCCTAACATTGTATTTGGCCCACCTCTAGGATTTAGTATGTATTTATTGAATTAAATTGCAATCAGTTGCTTAGTGGATGTGTTGTCGTTGCTAAGGAGTTAAAAAATTATCATGTTCTTGTATCCTGTGCTGGGATTACAGGCATGTGTCATGTGTTTGGATTACAGGCATGTGTCATGTGTTTGGATTGCAGGCATGTGTCATGTATTTGGATTACAGACATGTGTCATGTGCTGGGATTACAAGCATGTGTCATCACATCCAGATTAAAGCAGATTTGTTGTTATTGGTTTTCTTTTCCTAATTTTAAAAAAAAACATTATCATGTTCTTAACGTTGTTCCCTTGTATCAGGGCTTTGTAAGTGGAGTACATCGAAGATTTACATGGTTAATTGCTATTTTAGGTACTAGTGAGGACTGATTTAGGATGACAGGAATGAGTGCTTTGCCGCTAAGCTAAATCCGCAAGTCCCTTATATGTTTTAAATAACAAAATTTTAAAATGACTGTGAAATACAATCAGTAGAAATTGTGCTAAAATCTATTACATTTCAGATTCAGAACTTAATGTTTTATTAATATCCTAATGCAGGAGTATGAATTGATGTTGGTAATTTGAAGGAACATATCTTGCTTTGTTTTACAACCAATAATTAAGTAGAAGTTGGTCATTCACAAAATACTGGTTTATGAAAGATGTCATGTACTCAAAATTTAAGTATTTTATAAAGATTCAGAAGTTACAAATAATATAAGTATACAGATGTGTAGATAAAAATGTTTAGCTCTGTTACTAACATTGTTAACATTAATAGTAGGCTTTAAACATTTTCGAACATATGTATCAAAGTGCTTGAAAGAATTTACATGTATTTTCAATTCTTTCATGCACTATGATACATATGTTCATAACAATTAAAACTTGCTATTATTGGTAAAATTGCAAATTTTTACTTAAGTTATTTTTGTAAATTTGTTGAGGGGCCAGCAACAAAAATACCTTTCTCCAGATTGGAGGCATGGAAATTTAGAAATATAATAACGAATACAAAGACATGGATGAAAATAATAAAATGCAGAAACATATAGGATAGTTATGGGGGAATTTTTCAGGGAGTACTGAAAAATCACCAGTGTTTTATTTCCCAATAGCTTAATATACCTCTGACCTCAGAGGTAAAACAAAAAGACTAAATTAATATACAATTTGAAAGTCACAGGGTACATTCAGGACTCCTGCCCTTGACTCACGCCCTTACCAAACACTCAGGAGGTAAACCACTACCTAAATGGAATCCCAAGTTATTTCCATAAAGGGAACTGGAACTTAGTAGACAAGTTAGACCTTTGTTTTATTTAGGAGCCAACTACTTCCCTATTTCAGGAGCACAGGTCTGGCAACTAGCCACACCTGTTGTCAATAGCCTTGAGAGAGCAGAACTCTGGTTTACAACTAGGTGGAATCATTGTTTTGAGTTAAAAGCACAAACCTTGAATGAACTAAAAACAAGTCTCAAACTCTCTGACCTTTGGCCTCTTTGGGCCTTTACATAAAGTGAATAAATACATATCTTAACTAAATTTTTAGGTTTAGAATGTTACTTCAAAAGTTCATCAGTTGTAAACGTAATCTCTAAGGTATATGTTAATGGCAGTTGACTAGGACACAGTGAAGTTCTGAGGCATGATGGCATTCATGGCTGCATAAGATGATGCTACAAATAGCATGCTTGCCTTGTTTTATTATTTCATACCCTCTGCCATGGTATGAGGGCAGAAATCCCTCACCAAATTCAAGGTAGATACTGAAACCTTGTTCTCTGTCTCCTAGATTTGCAAGGCAAAGCAACCCCTTTCTTTACAAAACTAAACAGTCCATAGTATTTTGTTATAGAAAGAGAAAGTAGCCTTAGATCCTAGTAAAAAGATAATTATTTAGATGAAGACAAAATAATAAATAATGGCAGAAGACAAGAATATTGGGTGGGGTCTTTGATGTCTAACAGTATTGTTATTAAGTAATTTTAACAAATGAAAAATTAAATCCTACGTTAATTACAGAGAATTTAGGAAATAATATGAGACTTTTGGTGTGATGCAACATATATGGGGTTCATAGGATTTACTTAATATTAGGACTAAGTTTTTAGTGAGAAGGATCACAGCCCAGACTACACTAAGACCTATAACTATGTAAGGAAAAAACATCCTTTATGATGGTAGATTTCAGTTACAATATGATCTCATCTTTTCTTTCTTTATGTTCTGCTGTAAAGTGTATCTAGGAATGAATAGTACTTACTCCACTTGCCAAATTATTTGGCTAAGAGAGGAAATATCATATTTGCAATCAAGGGAATGACATGTATTAGATGTACATTCTGTCTTCTCTAAGTCTTCCCAAACATACACCATATTTTAATTTTGAAGACTTGTATCAAGCATACAGTTTATAAAACTATTTCATTGCATTGAATTATATAAATCAATATAAATAGCTATAATCCTCATTCCCTAAAACCTGCTTCAGTGATTTATGGAGTTAAAACAGAGAAATTATTTATAGATAGATGATAGTTAGTTAAATAGACAGATGATAGGGTTAGAGAGATAGATATGAGATAGATATGTAGGTAGATGATCAATAGATAGGTAGGTAGATGTTAGATAGTTTATAAGTAGAGATAGATAGATAGATAGATAGGGAATAGATAAAAGAGACGATGCATAGATAAATGGTAGATGAGTTGCTAGAACTAAGATAGATAGATAGATAGATAGATAGATAGATAGATAGATACCTAGACTGACATATGTTGAATAGATAACTTAAATAAAATCTATAATTTCCAGAAGTACTACTTTCTTATCTACTGACTTGCAAGTACCCGGGATACAGGGTCCTCATGTTCTTTCTTCAACATATACACACTGCATTATTTCTATTTGCTGAGTCTTCATTGTTGCTCTGTATTTTTGTGTAATGTATATTACTGTGCATGAGCCATCTGTTTATTTATGAACTTGAATATATTCTTTATTTATTTTTGTTTTAGGATTTTAACAAATAAGAGGCAAGAAAGAGAGAAATTATTTTAGCATGTTTTAAAACAACTATCTTGAAATACCAGTGCTCTTTCTATAATCTTTACATTTATAATTAATGAAGGCAAACAGTAATAACCTTTCTTCATCACCCTTTGCAAGTTTTTTCTGAAGATTTATTTACTTTCAACGTTCATGTTTCTATTTGTGTTTTAATTAAAAATTCCCCTCTAAAGTCACCCGAAATGTGGCGGAAAGTGCTCCTTGTAGTTCTTTCACGGAGAAGCAAACACAGAATTCATAAACATTGAATTACTCAATTAGTATTTAGAATTTTCACTTTAATCTATACATCTAGCTGTGAACCGAAAGATTAAAGTTTGGTTAAATGCATTAAAAAAAATCTGGTATATGTGCCTACAGCCATTCCCTGTTTTTAAAAATGTATTTCAAAAATAATGCAGGAGTGATGTTTATGAGTGAATTACTTGTTGCTTGAATTACTTACAACCATAATCCTTTTCTTCTTAACTTCAAGGCTTTTTATATAAGTTATGGGTAATTGTAGAGTGCTATTGCAATTCTTCTTGACACAGATTGCAAAAAAAATGAGATTCATATCTACAACGTTCTTGTCTTTTGTTTATGCAATTTTGTATTCACTGTTTATATAATATTGTATATACTCAAGCTAGGAAACATTTGTCACATCTTTAAAATGTTTGAGACGTTCGAAAGAAAAATAATGCAATTTTAAAAAGTAAAAAATTCCCCCCAAAACAAACAAACAAACAAACAAATAAACATTAAAAAAACAATACTTAGCCCAAAAAGTGAAATCAAAATAAACTTCCCAAGTTATTTTGTTCATGAAGGAAGTTTAGGGCATCTGTTCAATTGTTCAAGATGATTAAATTTTCCTCTGGAGAAACTGTATTTATTGGACAAAATTAATATATGATACTGTCTTTACTGATGTAAATATTGAGCATGACCACAACTTTGCTGAATTATCTTCACAAAAGCTCTGCTTACATGCTATTACATATCCTAAATATGCTTGCTTGTTTGATTTTGAGTTTTGGTCCTCATTTTATGGTTACCCTTTTGTTTCATTCCTTTGCGCATATATCTTCAATGGTAAATATTGTCCAAAGAAAGGCATAGCCACATTTTGCACTGCTAGTAACATTTTGTTATAGTCCAAAGCACTTTAACATTTGGCATCCCATGAAGAATTGATTAGACTGACTTATGGACCACAGGAATATTTCCCTTCTTTTTAAAACACAAGCCAGTATACAGTAGTTATATCATCACTTATTTAACTCCTGTGGATGACAAAACTCTTAAACTTGTATGGTATTTGTCATTTAATCAATATTTTTTATAGATTTTCTGACAACCCTTTTGGTAATCAATAAATTCAATTTAGCAATTTCTATTAACTATTATAGGATTATTTATTCCAATATTCACTTGCATGTAGTTAATCTTCTATTTTGGATGAAAATTTCCATTTAATCCCTTCTATAAGTCTGGATTAGTAAACAGAATTTGCCAAAATTTTCTTTTAACATGGAATGTGTTTCTTTCTCCTTATAGAGCTGTATTACCCTAGGTTCATTTGGCTAAAACTGGAATGTGAATTTAGAATTAGCTCAAGTCTGTTGTTATTCTTTTAAGGAGCTAGCAAAAGAGAAATGGGAAACATAAAAAGGAAGAAAGTAAACAGAATTCAGAGACTGTCTCATGGGAATTAGGAAATTAAGCCATGGACACAGCTGCCACAGTTGGCAGAAGATTCATTTTGGTGTGTTTTAAATCTGTATAATAATGGTCTATTATCATAAGGTTTTATCATAAGGCTAACCATAAATAATTATTTTTATTTACTTTACCAAAACCTTACAGTAAATATTAAACAAATTCTATTTTCCTTTCTATGTAACTTTACCTTAATGAGTACAATACCTTTAAATGATCTAAGCAAGGAAGAATTCCCTTCCTATGAGGCCATAAATGTAGACATTATACATTATACAGCTCAATAACAAGGAACATTTGCACAAGGGAAGGACTTGTCTTTAATTGTCTTGTACTGTGATGGGGAGTATATATCCAACAAAATTCCTGTTTTATTTATTGTAAGTTTGGTGTACTACTCTGAGGAATTAAATCATAGGTTTAGAATATCATTGTTTAATTAAATATTATCAGTGCAGGCAAATTTAAATCATATTTTTTTCTGTGAATATATTTTCTTTCTTATTTTTAGGACCAGTTTTTTTTTTCTTTTTCTTTTTTTTCTTCTTTCGGGACCAGGTTTTAGAGATAAAAAATATGTCCTCACATTTCTTCATCTATTGAATCTTGTCCATTTGCCTTTTTGTTTGTTTGATATTTTCACAGATAAATACTATACTTGAGAACTTTTAAAATTTTTATTGAAATATTTTTTTTCATTTATTTTGCATGTGGACCCCAGTTTCCTCTCCCTTTTCTCTCTCCACCCACTTCCTACTTACCCTGCTCCATCTCCATTCAGAAAGGTGCAAACCTCCCTTCCATAGACTGAACAAAGCTTGACACATCAAGTTGACGCAAGGACGAGCTGCTCCCTTTGTGTCTATGTTGAGCAAGATGATGTAGCATGGGGAACAGGCTCCCACAAGCCAAGAAGTGCTAGGGACAGGTCCTAATCTCACGGCTGGGAGCCTTACAAGCAGACCAAGCTACACAACTGCCACACACATTCAGAGGGCTTAAATTGGTCCAACAGAGGCTCCCTAACGATTGGTCTGGAGTCTTTGAGCTCTCAAGAGTTCAGGTTAGCTCTCTCAGCGGGTTCCCCCATCATGATCTCCCTTGCTCATAGAATTCCTCTTCCCTTTCTTCAGCAGTGCTAATCCCAATGCTTGGCTGTGGATTTCGGCAATGGCGAACACAGTTACTGATAGAGTATCTTTGATGACAAGTAGGGTCCTCACCAATCTGATCACAGAAGAAGGCCAGTTCAGGTACCCTCTCCATTACTAATAGGAGACTTAGCTGGGATCATACTTAAGGGTTCTTGGGGGTTTCCCTGGAGTCAGATTTCTCCCTAACTACAAAGTGCCTCCCATCAAGATGTTTCATTCTGTACTCTCCCCCTCTATTCCATCCCCAGCCTTCCTTCTGAACTCAGACCTCCCAACCTGCTGTCTCTACTTCCTGACCCTGCATTCCCTTAACCCACCTCCAATTCACTCAGGAGGTCTCTTATATTTCCCTTTCCCTGGGAAATCTATGCATCCCTCTTTGGGTCCTTCTTGTTATCTAGCCTCTCTGGGGCTGTGGATTATAGAATGGTTATCTTGTACTTTATTTCTAAAATCCACTTATGAGTGAGTACTTACCATATTTATCTTTCTGACTCTGGGTTACCTCACACTAAAGCGTGATTTTAATTAATCTTAAAAATAAAAACCTGGAGTCAGATATCAAGGGTGAAAGCTGAAAGATCAGAGAAGCAGAGTAGCCAGTCTCTTGAGACTTCTTACCTCTAGGAAATATCAAACCCAGTGAGGGAGATCATGTCTCCACAAATCCTCATTGAATAGGGGGTGGGGAGCGAGTCAAATCCTCAGACTGAATGAGGCCACGAACCTGTTGCCACCCACCCTTCACTCCTGTCTCTACCTCCCTAGAGCTAGGATTAAAAGAATACCTCCCAAGTACTGGGATCAAAGGTATGAGATCCCAAGTGCTGAGATCAAAGCTGTGAGCCACTACCACACCGCTCTGTTTCTTTTTCAGTATGATTCAATCTCCTGTAGACCAAGGTTGTCTTGAAATCTTGATCATCATGCTTCCTCCTCCCAAATGCCGAGTTTAAAGATGTGCACTCCCCACTGTCGGTCCTCTATGGTTAACTAGTGGCTGATACTGCCCTCTTATCTCCCGGCAAGTTTTATTTGTTAGAAGCCAAACAAAATGTCACACAACATCACTCAGAATGATTTTCTTTTAGTTCTATCCATTCACTTACACATTTCATGTTTTTTTTTTTTTTTTTTTTTTTTTTCTGTTCATCTTTTTGGTTGAGGGGCATCTAGGTTGTTTCCAGTTTCTGGCTAATAATGCTGATATGAACATAGTTGAGAAAATGTCCTTGTGGTATGATTGAGCATCCTTTGGGTATATGCCCAAAAATGGTATAGCTGGGCCTTGAGGTAAATTGAGTTCCAGTTTTCTGAGAAACTGCCATATTGATTTCCAAAGTGACTGTACAAATTTCCTCCTTACTCCACATCCTCTCCAACATAAGTTATCATTAGTCTTTTTGATCTTAGCCATTCTGACAGGTATAAGATGGTATCTCAGAGTCATTTTGATTTGCGTTTCCCTGATGACTAACCATGTTGATCAATTCACTAAGTATCTTTTGGCCACTTGAGATTCTTTTGCTGAGAATTCTCTGTGTTGATCTATACCCTATTTTTTAATTAGATTATTTAGTATATGATGTCTAGTTTCTTGAGTTCTTTATTTATTTTGAGATCAGCCCTCTGTCACATGTGAAGTTGGTAAAGATCCCTTTGCATTGTACAGGCTGCTGTTTTGCTTTTTTGAACATGTCCTTTGCCTTATCAAAGCATTTTTAAGTTTCAGGAAGTCCCATTTATTAATTGATGATCTCCGTGTTTCTGCTGATGGTCATTTATTCAGGAAATAGTTTCCTGTGCCAATGTGTTCAAGGCTACTTCCTACTTTCTCTTTCAGAAGGATAAGTGTAACTGGACTTATGTTGAGATCATTGATCCACTTGGATTTCAGCTTTGTGCAGCATAATAAACATGAATCTATTAGCATTCTTCTACAGGTCGACATCCAGTTATGCCAGCACCAGCTGTTGAAGACGCTTTCTTTTTTTCATTGTATAACTTTGACCTATTTGTCAAAATTCAGGTATTCGTAGTTGTGTGTGGATTTATGCCAGTGTCTTCAGTTTGAGTCCTTTGATCCACTTATCTGATTTTATGCCAATACCAAGCTGGTTTTTTTTTTTCTCTATAATAGAATTTGAAGTCAGGGATGACGATAACTCCAGAAATTCCCTTTTTGCACAGAATTGTTTTAAATATCCGTTTTTTTCCCATATGAAATTTAGTATTGTTCCTTTAAGTTTTTTGCAATATTGTATTGGGATTTTGATGGGAAGTACATTGAATCTACAGATTGCTTTTGGTAAAATCATTTTTTTTACTTTGTTTATCCTTCCTATCCATGAGCATGGGATATCTTTCTGTTTTCTCTTATCTTCTGAAATTTCTTTTATCAAAGACTTAAAGTTCTTGTCATACCTGTCTTTCACTTTTTGATTAGAGTTACTCAAAGTTATTTTATGTTATTTGTGACTGTCATAAAGTGTGTTGTTTCTTTGGTGTCTTTCAGCCAATTTATCATTTGTATATAAGATGGTTATGGATTTTTTTTTTTTTTAGTTAATCTTGTATCCTACCACATTACTGAAGGTGTTTATCAGCTCGAGTAGTTTCCAGGTTGAAATTTTTGAGTCTTTTATCTATACTACAGTGTCATCTGCAAATACCAATATTTTGACTTCTTTGCTTCCAGTTCATATCCACTTGATCTCCTTTTATTGTCTTATTACTCTAGCTAGACTTTTTAGTACTAAACTGATAAAATATGGAATGGAAAGCCTTGTCTTGTTCCTGGTTTTAATGAAATCACTTTGAATTTCTATTCATTTAATTTGTTATTGGCTGTCAGCTTGCAGTATATTGCTATTGCTTTTATTGTGCTTAGGAATGTTTCCTGTATACCTTATCTCTCCAAGACCTTTTTTTTTTGTTAATTGTTGACTACATTAACAGATTTTTGGTCCAGTCTATTCGGTGTTCTGTATGCTTCTTGAACCTTCAAAGGAATATCTTTCTTTAGGTTGGGAAAATTTTCTTCTATAATTTTATTAAATATATTTTCTGTACCGTCAAGCTGTACTTCTTCTCCTTCTTCTACCCC
>NW_026067927.1:8781301-8887743 GCF_014885135.2 Alexandromys fortis
GGGGTCGTGTATAAGAAAGGCAGCCCTGCAGAAGGAGCTGGGGGAGGGGGGTTTGTGCTCTCTTCCGGGACTATCGCCCCTGGATAGCACACACTCACCCGTCCAGATGGAACTCTTCAGCACCTAAACAGGGCCGCCTGGTAGCCCAGTGATCCAGGGACAGAAGGAAGGACGGGGCAGGCAGTGCAGGATCCAGGAGAACACAGGAGCCCCTGGAGCCCAGGCTGAGGGTGCCGGGCTCTCTTACTGGGGACCTTGAGGCTCACTGCTCTGGGTGGGTAACCTTAGAGTAGGAGCTTAAAGTAGGAGCTTAAAACTGTTGTTGAGCACTGGTCCTAGCCTACATTAACAGATTTTTATATGTTGAACCATCCCTGCATTTCTGGGATGAAGCCTACTTGTTCAAGGTAAATGATTTTTTTCATGTGTTCTTGAATTTGGTTTGCAAGTATTTTATTAAGTATTTTGCATACTTTTCATGAGGGAGGTGGCTCCATAAGTCTTTTTTTTTTTTTTTTACATCTTTATGTGGTTTGGTTATAGGTGCAATAACTCTCTCTCTCTCTCTCTCTCTCTCTCTCTCTCTCTCTCTCTCTCTCTCTCTCTCTCTCTCTCTCTCTCTCTCCTTTGCATCTGTATGTGGTTTGGTTATTGTTGTGCCCAGACTTCCACGCCAAGAGAGTCACCAGAAACCAGAGAAGACCAGACTGAAAAGGCACAG
Organism: Alexandromys fortis; assembly: GCF_014885135.2. Taxonomy (NCBI): domain Eukaryota; kingdom Metazoa; phylum Chordata; class Mammalia; order Rodentia; family Cricetidae; genus Alexandromys; species Alexandromys fortis. Next base: position 8,782,023 of record NW_026067927.1, read on the forward strand.
TTTATTGCTGCTAATTAGCGTGAATAAAACTGCAGTTTGGAGCTCATGCAGATACCCTGATATGCCGTGAGGTTGGAGGAGCTGAGCTCCTTCTGCGGGGTTAGTCTTTTTAAGAAAAAAAAAAACTACAAGAAAGCCTTTTAGAGCTGCTTTGGCACAGGTGCAGGTTTTTTTGCTCTTTCCTATCCTGCTGCGTTTGTTAGCTAACTGCTTGTTCTTTGTTTCTAGGGCAAGTTCTTACTATCAGGTGGCCTTGTGCTTTTAATTTCCCTGAGAGGGAGGAGGGAATGCCACTATCATCCTGGGAATAAACTAGTCTGGGTTTCTATTTTTAAAACATTTTGTAAGGAAATCTCTCTTCACCTCTTTGAGAATAGAGGTGAGGGTCCCACAGTTATCAGAGCAACTGTAGTCTCATAAAAAGAATTTGGCAATGTTTCTTCTGTTTCTATTGGGTGGAACAATTTAGTAGTATTAGTATTAACTCTTTTTTTTTTCACATTTTGGTAGAATTCTGCACTGGCACCTACCCATCTCTTCCTCCAATTGGTGCAGGTGGTGCCTGTGACTCAATGGATGGCTCTTTGTCCAATCTGTGCAGGCAGTGTCTTTGCTTCTGGGGACTACTTTTTGTGAGTTTTGTGAAATTGGTGCAGGCAGTTTTTGTGTCTCCCAGAGCCACTGATATAGTCAGGGTGGTTGGGGTTGGGGAGCAGAGTGGGACTTGTAGATTACAGGGTCCAGTCTCCATTGGTGGTGGAGAAGTCTGCCAGCAGAAGCCTTTCCTTCTGACTAGCCAGTGAGGATGCAATACTTGAAGGAGTGACCTATACCTGGAGTCATGGTTGTCCAGGTGGAAAGCCAGTTTACTTACCACGTTGTATCATTGGTTCAAAGTGGTAGTGTCAATCTTGGTATGGAATCTTACACTGCTGTTTACCTATCTAGGTTTGAGATATTATAGTTATAGGTGTTGATTCTTTGATGCTTTTGGTGGATGGATCTTTTGCATTTTATTATCTGGTTCCTTCATTGTCTTTTGGCTGAATGGCCAATAGTGCTCAGGTTCAGTAGGGTTGTCTCAATTGAAGTTTGTGGGAGTTTTGGTGTCTAAATGAAGCATATCCTCTAGTTCTTCTGGACTGTGTGTTTTTACCTGTGCCTATGGCATCTATCTCTCTTACTGGTAAGAATTATGCCTGTAGCAAAGGAGACTCTTCTTTCTAATGGTGTGAGTTGTGTCTGTGTCTATTCTTCCTTCAGCATGCATGTTTTTATTTTTTAGGCCTATAGGGACTGTTGTTCATCTAATTAGTGTGTGTGTCACTTGTCCCTATAGGGGCCGCTGTTTTTCAGCTGGTATATGTGATATTTTTGCCTATTATTATTTGGAAAGATTTTATCCTGATATTACTGATTTTCATTTGTCATTTAAAAAATTATTTTCACCTGGGACAAAAATCCTGGGTCATGCTTCTCTTGACTCTGCAGAATAGATTTACATTAACATGTACCTATGACAAGTTGACATGATCAAAAATCAAAAATACATTAATGGATTACATTATCAAACACCCTAACTCAGTGGTATATTATATGCTGTGTCTCCTATCATCACCATCCTTGCCCAAGATGTTTAGAGATCCTGCTGAATAGTGCTAGTCTAGGATAAGATCAAATTAAACATTGAAGCACAATTTCACTTTTGTACTACCATGAACTTTTAAAAAATAATATAATAAAAGCAAATGTTCTTACAATAATTTCTGAGATCATTTTTTTAGCCTATTATAGGCTGTGCCTGTCATACATGAAGCCCTGGAGTCCTTTGAAAAGAAAACTGCAGTATTATTTTACTTGGAAACCTCATGATTTCAATTCTAGTTCCAAAATGTTCTCATTAATTTGTGAACTCATATTCAATAATCATTAAGGTTTTTTTTTTCAAGCCTGCTGATCTGTGTCCTTCATTCTTTTTGGCACAAAATTTGAGGGCAAACTAAAGGGAAGAATAGAGAATTTTATCTGCGAGTCATAGCATTAATTGATGGCTGAGAGTCAGGTAACATTACCTAATGAGACTGAATCAAGTGATGAGTGTAAAATGCTGATTTTCAAATGCGTTTTATCTAACCATTTGAGCTGCCTTGAAAATTAGAATAATTATAGAGTCTGAGTCTCTAAGATATGGTAATTCTTGATTCAGATATTTTGTTTCACAGAATAGGGAATGAAATGGCAAGGTTTGATGTGAATGACTTCAGCAACTATTGACTATAACAGAATATACTTTTTGAACATACATGAAGGAAATGTAAATTATTAAATTACCTCAAGTGATTCTGAACAAATGGTGCCATCTCAACATCTATTACAAATAAACCCCTCATTTTGCTTTTCTAAGGGAAGAAAAGAAGCCAATAATCAAAGAAATATGAATATTCAGAATCAAAATGAGTTTAGAATATTTATCGTGCTCATTCAATGCGAACAAAGAAATAAGACCTTCAATTCATTAGGTCACATTATATCCATTCAGTATTTCCTTGTTTGTCAATTTTCCCCACTAAAATCTATTCCTTAAGGACATAATTTTTTGCATTTACTGAGTTATATCAAGAAAACAAGCATAAAAGCATTAAGAGTTACATATTGGAATGGTGTATATATTTTTGTTCCTTTGCATGCCTTTAACCTTGTTTAACATTCTATGTATATGGATAGAAGATAAAACATAAATACTAAGGGAAATATTATAGAACATATCTCTAAGTCATTGGGACTCTATACATTCAGTAAAACTAAGTCATATTTCTCCAAAAAATGAAAGCTGTTGCTGAATCTTACTATGTTTCAGAAACTGTGAATGGTACAAGGTTCTGTAGTGGTAACTCTGACAAAAATCTCTGCCACTGTAATACAGAAGATACTCATAAGGAAAAAGATAAGTCAAGTCGAAGACACTGATATATAGGCCTAGTCTGGTTTGTTATAAATATCCTACACCAGCTCCGAGCCCAAAGCCTGAAAAGTGATTGATTATCTCTAAATGTCCTATTTGTCTAGGTATGTCCATGTTCACTACTTTCAGTGTGTTCCATTTTGCTCTTTTCTAATCTGCTTTCCCTTGTCATACTTGAGCAATTTATTTTTCCATGCTATGAAATGCTGATCATATCATTTTCCCAATAATTAATTTGGAAAAAAATAACTTTTGTGATGTTTTCAGAAATAATACACTTACTAGTTATAGATATAAAGAACAAAAAGTGATTGCCCACAACAACATACATTGCTATTTTTTATACTAGAAAATGTTTTCTGTGTGAGAGTTAATATCTAATTCAAGGCATTTATTTTTATCCTCAAAACAATAATTTTATCTACTAGCATGAAGAAAAAGAACTTTGGTTCTTCATGAGCAAAAATATTAAAAACTGGAATGGATAAGAATAATCTGTCATTTTTCATCCTCATTACAGAAGACCTTTATACATCCACATAGAGCTACGAAACTAACCTTCAAATACAAAGGAGGAACTACATTTATAATTACATTTATGATTCTAAGTAAAGCAAAATCTCCATTAGAGTGTTCACAACTTCCATGGAGTATAATTTGTAAGAACTCTATAGCAGCCAAAGACATACTACTAATAAGACGCTGAAGGTAAAACCCCAAGTGGCACTACCGATAAAGAATGTCTGGTTGGATTCAGTCCATGTCTTCAAGCTCTGCCTCAGCTACATCTGCAGTTATTTGCCAATTATGTCTTAGTTCCCCCCAAAAAAGAACTTTGCCATAACCGTGAAAAAAATCATATGTATCTAGCTTCCATCCCGTTCACCATCAACAACAATGTGCTCTGTGCTCGTGAAACAAGAACCTACGATGTGTCTCCTTGCATGGTTCACTCAGCTCTCTACTTCTTGTTTCTGTGTATACCTCACTCTACATCGGTCTACTGCGTGGTCAATTGTATTCAAGTCCATAGTTATTCTATCACTATTTGAAAAGTCACAGAAAGGGATTCATACAAGAGCTGAAGCGAAGGCTCAGAGATTAAGAGGATAGAGGATCCAAGATGAATTCTCAACATCAATGCCAGGAGTCTAACAACCCCTAGTAACTGCAATTCTTGGGGATTTGACAGTCCTGTCCTCTGCAAACACCCACGCTGCCTGTCTTTCTGGACCCTGGCATCTCCACCTCTTTCTCCCTCATTCTCTTCTCCTCTTTTCCTTCCTGGAGGCTAAGCTCTTCATCCCATTCATTTTCTCTGTCTGCCAGCCCCACCTATATCTCTACTGACTAGCTATTTGTCATTCTGCTTTTTATTAGACCAGTTTCCATAGTCAGTCTGAGACAACATATTAAAATAAAGAATAGGTGTCAATTGTGGTGATAACACTCCTTTAAACCTAGCACTTGGGAGGTAGAGAACTATGAGTTCAAAGTCATTCTGGTTTACATAGTGAAGTCCAGGACACTGAGTGTTATATAATACAGTGACACTATCCTAAAGCAAACAAAAAATAACCAAAGAGAAAATAAGAGCCAGGGGCATTTTTAAAAGTATTATTTGGACAGGATGATAGCACAGAGGGTAAAAGACCTTACAGTGTAATCCTAGAAATCTGTGATTATCCTGACAACCCAATTGGAGGGAGAGAACTGGTTCTGTCTAGCTGTCCTCTGATATCCACTCATGTGTTGTGTGTGGCAAGTATATGTTCATAAACATAAACACACATATATACACACAGAAACACACACATACAGGCACACACACAGGCACACACACATACATACATACACACAATGCTCACATAACACAAGAAATAATAATAATAATAATAATAATAATAATAATAATAATAATAATAATAATGTTTTAACAATGAAGGAATTTTTATGGAGGTTTTTTTTTTTTTTTGAGTGCCTTAGTCCACTTGGCTTTCCTGACATTGGTAAAGGAGTTTTAGGATTTGGTTCTCCGAGGATGAAAGACCTAACCTAAATGGAGCGCCACTCTTCTAATGGGTGGAGAAGAATGAGTAGGAAGCACAACATGAGCTAAACACTATTATTCACTGCTCTCTGATTCCTGATGGAAGAGACCACATGAACAACCATCTCTTGCATGAATTAACATTATGAACTGCATCTCCTTGTTCTATCTATATTATGAAATAAAACTTTCCTCCCTTTTTCTTTTTAGGTATTTTGTTACAAGAATGTCTATTGCTTAGTTTCTGAAGTTTTAATTTACAATCAAGATTTTTGTGATATGACTACAACCTACCTGTTCTGTTTTGTCTCCCATGGCCGCTAAATGTATTGCATCTATGATTTATAGTTAGACATGATCACTTTTTATTGTTTCTATGTACTTTTGCATTAGTACTTTGAAAAGTGAAGCCATAGTTTCAATTTAATTAAAATGAAGTGCACACACGCACATGTGCACACACACAAACACACACAAGTATACAATCTATGTGGAGATACTATCATCCCAGTTAAAAAGGTTTACATGAAGAAAGAAATAAAAATTCTGGTAAAGATATGAGGTTCAAAAGAAAACAAAACATGTGTATACTGCTGGTAGGAATACTTATTAGTCTAGCCACTGCAGGAATTTTTATGGGGAATTTAAAAGAAGAATGAGAAGGAGAAGGAGAAGGAGAAGCAGAAGCAGAAGGAGAAGGGGAAGCGGAAGAAGAAGAAGAAGAAGAAGAAGAAGAAGAAGAAGAAGAAGAAGAAGAAGAAGAAGAAGAAGAAGAAGAAGAAGAAGAGAAGCAGGAGGAAGAGAAGGAGGGAGGAAAGGAAGGAAGGAAGAAGGAAAGAAAAAAGAAAACTAAAGACAGAGAACTGGTATGTGACTCAAATATATGGTTTTTTGGCTTATACCCAAATGATTTTAACCAGTGCATATACATGTTGTTTCAGGACTGTTCATAAAAACTAAATAATAAAATCAGCCATAATCTCTGACAACAGAAAATAGATAATAAAATTGTAATTTATATTTAAATGAAGCTTTATTCTGAGAAAAAGAAAATTATTCATTTGTAAAAAAATGGATACAACTGTTCATCATTATATTAATCCAAATAAGTCATATTTAGAAAAACAAATGCTATATTTTGCTCAGAATTGGGGAATACTAGATTTATAGTTATATAAAATCATATATCTGTATATTATTTCTGTTAATTCTGTCATTCTGTACATTGTGAAATTTAGTGTGAAATTTGTAAATCTTCCCTATTCTTGCTTGTGCTTGAGAAAAACAAGGATCTATGATTCTTTAGTAAGATTCTCTACAGATGGACAGGGCCCCTCTCTTGAGTGAAATAGAACCAAATGTCAGGCTTCATTTACAAGCAATGAACTTTTATGCAAATTTGAGGAGTAGGCAGGTGCAAGATCAAATTTCTTATTGCCATTTTATCTGACAAGCATATAAAGTTCCTAAATTTCTGCTTTTTATATAGGAATTTGTTTAGTATTTTTAAACAATAACACCTGCTCTAGGCAGAACATAAGTATCCATGCATCAGAAAGTGGGCTACTTTGGTTGGAAGAGGATTTCAAGCCTCCTCTCCAGTAAGTAACGAGACAGTGAAATGAACTATATTTTGAAATGCCAGGATGATGATGGAGATAGAAGTAGGAGGGTGAAAGGCAAGAGAATCTGCCTTGTGCAACTCACAGATGTAGGCAAATGGCAGGAATTCAGAGGAGCCAAGGAGATGGAAGAAGTCCACAGGACTCCATCTGGGGCCTGTTTCTTTGGCCTGGAAAACCTGGCAGAAGTTTTCTTCTGGTAGTCCTTAATTTCCCTTTCTTTTTCCACACTGGACTAGAAGCTGCCAATTCCCTTTCACAAGATGATATACACCTATGCTTTTAACCTGCTGCCAGCACATCAATAATGGGTAGTTAGGATCAGCAACTTCATTCATAGCTCTTTCATCTAGATGACTACCACCTGACTGTGTATCTCAAGGAATCTCACAGTCAAAGAAATATAGGATTGCTTATTTTCTTTTTATTTAATGTGTTCTAGTCCATAGATTCTAAAATGTATTTGTCTATTGGTATTGCCAGTAGTTCTCTTACCTATTCATCATTTCTCTGAAATTCTCTAGTGTGTGGCCAAAAGAATGGAAGGGCTGAGAGAAAGAAAATTATTTTAATATTGTGCCAGTAATCTCTTTCACTATTTTAGTTACTCATGTTTTTATTGATAACATAAATACAGACTGGCATGTCATCAATTGTCCAATTCATCCTCAGGATGGTTCAGATGATCTATCTCTCCAGAATAATGCCCCATTCATATTAACACCTCTACATATAACCCTAGAAAGCTACACAAAAAGAAAGAATTCGTCCTTACTAGATGGAGTCAGGCCATGTGATTTTTGAGAGAGTGTAGTGCAAAAACCATTGGTATCACAGACAACAACATTTTTATGTATACAAAATTTGTGACTTTTCTCCTTAGTTTATATAACCTAACTCACTGTGCCTTTTATTAAAACTGTTAATTTATTGAATAATCTTGTTAGTCTTCTTTGCATGGATAGTTTGGAACTACCACCGATCCATGAAAAACACACACAGAAAATGTTCTAATCTCCTTCTCTGAGAGAATTGAATAATGAGAAAAATGTTAAAATGTTTTCTTTAAAATTAGCCATTTTACATTAATTGTCTAGGGATTAAATAACAAAAAAAGTTATGCTGAAGTTAGGCTGAAGTAAGCATACCTTGTGATATGATATATAAGGAAGGACTTATAACCTAATTAGATGTCCTGTGGATTCATACTTCAGATGAAAAGTACAGGAAAGATTAAAAACTTTTCAAAATATGCTTATGAAAAAGATCTCTCAGAAAACTCTTTTGAGTATTTCACATTGCCCTAACTGATTGAGGTTCTCTTGCCATATAAAGACACAGTCTTATGTCAGCACAGAATGGAAAATAGAACATTGGAGATATCTAGATTAGACATCTTGATCAGTAGATGTTTCTGTAATTCCAGTTAGCCAAGTCTCTGCTTAAAGGACCAAGGAGGGACTTGTCAGTGTTTCTGTGGAATCTTGTTATTAGCAGTGCTTCTAAAACCCTAATCTCTTTTGTTTCTATTCTCTCTATCTCTTCAGCTTTAAACATAGAGGATACTCAAGAAACCTAACAGCATTTCTTTGATAGATCTCTTGATTTCACTCTAAATTTTGATGTTATACAATTTATCTTCAACCAGGAGCCTGTTTGTCTCTTGATGCTTCACTGGTTAGGGTTGGGCTTTACCTGACCATTATGGGTATATGTCTCTGCAGATGCCATTGTGTTTTTCAGACAAGGAGACTTATTTTACTTAGTAAACATGCCCTCATACTCTTCAAAATACTTTTCTTCATAAAACTTTATGGACTTTTAAAATCAATGACTAGTACTGAGACCATTTTCTATAAACTGGCAAAACATGTGGATATACCTTAGCAAAATGTATAGGGAACTTAAAGAAAAAAATAGAAACTAATTTTCCTTGTTGCCAAAATGGAAAATCTTCACCACTATAAATTAAGACTAATAAACATCTCCAGTTTATTCTGACCTTGATTAAGGTATTGTGTTTGTGCAGCTCATTTAAGAATGTAATGTATAATTAAGAAATATAGGTTAATAGACAATCATCTATAATAGTCAAGCTTGTAGTCATGTTTGTTAGGTTTTATAGACATAAAGAGATATATTTCAGTTTTATCCTATGCTTTTTCTGATCATGGTGAACAATGAGGGCTGATGAGAAGCCAAGGACAATGGCACGGGGTTTTGATCCTACTTCATGTTCTGGCTTGGTGGGAGCCTAGCCAGTTTGGATGGTCACCTTCCTAAACATGGACGAAGGGGGGAGGACCTTGGACTTTCCACAGGGCAGGGAACCCTGACTGCTCTTTGGACTGGAGAGGGAGGGGGAGAGGAGTGGAGGGAGAGGGAGAATGGTGGGAGGAGGGGGAGGGAAATGGGAGGCTGGGAGGAGGCAGAAACTTTTTTTTTTCCTTTTCTCAATAAAAAAATTAAAAAAAATAAAAAAAATAAAAAAGAGATATATTTCAGTTAGATAGGTATTCTTCAAATCTTTCAGAAACCTTCTGAATATGGCATTAAAAATGTTTTATTATCTTAAGACTTCATGACAAGAGACACGTGTTCCTGGCAGCACCAATTACTTCAAGAGGAAGATGGGCATCAAAGGTGCTTTTTGTGAAGTTTGCTAGTAATTTGGGCAAGAAACTGCTCTTGCCTGGACTGTTTGGTGCTATAATGTATGAACTGGACATGTAGGACCCATGGAGAAACGACTGCTGAACTTGCTTAAAGGTGAGACAATTCTTTAGGGTTCCTGCTTCATGAAATATTCACCAGACATTCTGTAGGACACAGAAAAAAGTGACTGACAAACTGCCAATATTGGTGGAACTGTCTTTGAAATTTCCTGCTTCATGGAAAAGTCTGCTGGATACTATGGGCCTGTAGGCTGAATATGGATGCCCCAACTGTATAGAAGAACTTTGGGTGACTGTTCAAGCAGCAAGATGTCTCTGTCAATTCTAGAGTTTTGGAAGTTATTTACAATGCACTTCTTGTTTAATTAGGCAATATCATATCCTTCTGGGACCTTTGATATAGTTAAAGAATAGATGGTTATAGTTTTAGTTTTCCTTAGTTACGATAAAAGATAAAGTAGACATAAATCTTGTAACTGTAATCTGTGCTTGATACCTTGTCTAGTGTATGTAATTACTATGTTACAGTTAAAACCTTCATTTTTATTTAAACAGGAAAGGGGTGGTTATGTGGGATTTGCCCTCTCTATGCTGTGAATATCATTGGTCAATAAAGAATTTGCTTCAGCCAGTGTCTCAGCAGTATAGAGCTAGGCAGGGAAAACAAAACTGAAGGCTGGGAGAAAGAATGCAGAATTAGTGAGAAGCCATGTAGCCCTGCTGAGGACAGATGCCAGAACTTTATCCGGTAAGCCACAGTCATGTGGTGATACACAGATTAATGGAGATGTGTTAATTTAAGATATGAGCTGCCCAGAAATATTCTTAAACTATTGGCCAAACAGTATTGCAAATAATATGGTTTCTGTGTGATTATTTTATGGCTCAGCAGATGGGAACAAACAAGTGGCCTCCTACAACAGTAGTTGATTATCCAAAATAATTGAATTCATGTGTGTGTGCTTTCCTAATCAAAATCTGGAGTATTCCTCATTTATATCTAGCTTGCTTTATTTTTACGTTTATTGAATATATTCTTTTTTAATTTATTTATTAAAGATTTCTGTCTCTTCCCCGCCATCGCCTCCCATTTCCCTCCCCCTCCCCCAATTAAGTCCCCCTCCCTCGTCAGCCCAAAGAGCAATCTGACATCTTACACCTGTCAGAATGGCTAAAATAAAAAACACCAATGATAGCCTTTGCTGGAGAGGTTGTGGAGAAAGGGGTACACTCATCCATTGCTGGTGGGAATGCAAACTTGTGCAACCACTTTGGAAAGCACTGTGACGGTTTCTCAGGAAATTCGGGATCAACCTACCCCTGGACCCAGCAATACCACTCTTGGGAATATACCCAAGAGATGCCCTATCATACAACAAAAGTATATGCTCTACTATGCTCGTAGCAGCATTATTTGTAATAGCCAGAACCTGGAAACAACCTAGATGCCCTTCAATGGAAGAATGGATGAAGAAAGTATGGAATATATACATATTAGAGTACTACTCAGCAGTAAAAAACAAGGACTTCTTGAATTTTGCATATTGAATATATTCTTATCATAAAGGTTTCTGTGTTAGGCTTTCATCATAGTTGATCTCATTTATACCTACTCTATCATATAATATATATGTATTATATAACTATATATATACATATATATACATATATATATATGAAATGCACAGCTTTCCCAATATAAGTGCCCACAGCACTATAACAAGTGATCCTTTTGTACCCTGTCACTTAGTGACTCCGACACTCCTGTAACCTTACAGACACTCGAGGAAATCTATATTCTCTTGTCATGAGAATTATTTGATGTGAGACACAAACACAGCCGTGGCTTCTGTGGACTAATGGCCCACTCAGATCTCACAGTGACTTTAGGTGAAATCCAGGCAAATCTTTTGTTGTAGGGACTCATAAGAATTAAGATATTGTTAATATTTACTAATCTGGAGATTGTTGGCGATGCAAGCATCAGCCAATCTGTTTGGAGGGAATTGCAATCTACAGTCTTCGCCAGTCTTCATTTTGAGCAAATATGTTTGCTGTAGTGTCAGAGTCAAAGTAGACCTAGAAATAGTATGTAATATCCAAACTAGGCCACTCGAGCAACAACAATCAATGCAAAAAATCAAGCAAGACAGAGGTATCCTGTTAACATGTTTTTCAGGATTTTTTAAATTTATTTTATTTTAAATTATTAAACCAACCTTAACTTATGTCATATGCCAAATATATGATTAATAACTTAATAATTAGATAATAAAAGAAAGTGGAAAAAATCAGAAGATGGCTCAGTGGGTAAAGTGCTTGTTGGGCAATCACGGGTCCTGAGCTCAAAATTCAAACATATATGCAAGAAGTGTTCCTCTATTACAGTACTGTGGCAAAGACTTCTGACTTCTGTGTGTGCAAGCATGGATGTAATTGCACACACACACACACACACACACACACACACACACACACACACACAGGAGGTATGGTGAAAGTTTTCCTGGCATAAATTCTCGTGTTTCCTGCAAACATGGTGTGTCTATTTCACACCCCCACACAATTATAATGTGGATTTTTAAAAATATTAGTCTCATTACTATCAGGCAGAATACTTATTTTCATAAAGATTAAAATGAAGATATGTCACAAAGACAAAAAGGACCGTGACTTAAATTCCAGAGAATTAAGGTGATTTTTTTCTAAAATCTCCTGCTTTGTTTCAATAGTCATACCTTTGTATTAGAAAGGCATATTGATCTGGTATGGTATCTTTTTAAAGACAAGTTCAGTACTAAGAAAGAATAGCAAGATTCATGCGTGCATCAATTAAGTATAATTTAGATTAATTAGATGATCCTTCTTGTATTCTTATCTAAGAATTGTTGGATATTTTGCTTTTTATTATTAAATATAATAATTTTAGAATGTTCACTTGTTCACTTCATTCTTCAATATTTAATAGACAAAGTAGCTTATCTATATACCTAAAGGAAGTTCATTCCAGGGAGATACACACACACACACACACACACAAACACACAAACACACACACACAGGGAGAGGATGTTAGCTCAGTAATGGGTTTGAATCTTGCATTAAAAAAAGCAAACATAGAATTAAGAGGTAGATATTTACAGATACTAAATGTTTGTTGTTCAGTCAGGCTGACCAAAATGGTGAGCTTTCAGTTCAAGACGACCTAGTCTCAAAACATTATGCAGTGAGTGATAGAAAAAGGTATCCAAAATCATGCTTTAGTTATTTATGTGTGTGTATACATGTGCTAATTCACACACTCAAATACTTGTATCACACTTTCATATATACAAAAAAGTATTAAAACTTTTATAATTATTTTTTTATTTTAAAATTTCGAAAACCAATATATTTTATGTTAATATAAATATTTTTTTCAGGAATAATTTCAAAGTTTATATTTTGAAAAACAAATAACCCAACCCTTACTTTCTGCATTGTATGCAAGCACACTACTTGTTATATAGTAAAAAATTACTCATGATATCTAAATATGTACATCCATCTTGGTATTTTCCCATCTAGAATGAGGGCATATTCTTGTAAGGTGATACTATTTTGTTCAAAGTCTTCCTCTTATTGTTTATTTGATATTTAATTGTTTGCTTTTAGTAACTGATATAAAGGAAATTTATAGGAAAATTAAAATCTTGAAACAAAAAGTTCTTTTGCTATATCAGTTTTTATATATTTGTAATAATTAACACTTATCTCCTTAATTTAACTGAAATATAAACAGCTATTTTCTTTCCTTAGAGTAATCAGTATTAAAACTATTTAAAGAATATCTCTTACTTAGGTAAACCCCTGTGCTGAGGTTTCTTCATTTCACAATAATCAGTTATTCATCTATTTGCTCATTTCAGATCTATAGCTATAACCGAATATATATTTAATTTGTGGCTACAATTTATAGGAATTTGAATGTGGCTCAGATCATTTATTTTCATACCCCATATAAGGAACAAAAATGATTATGAGAAAAGGATAGATGAAAACAGAATTTTGCAAATATAATCACATTTTTAATCCCCAGGCAAAATCTCTTGGGTTAGTTAATGTAGTAGCAGGGAAGAGGGAGATGGAGCATTCAAGCTTAGCAATTTACACAAAGTTTAATAAAGTCACTATTTATCAAGATGTGTGCATGCACTTTATTAAGAAAGTAGCAAGCAGATGCAAAATACCCCAGGGCTAGCAATAGTAAAGAATTATAATACATAAAATGATACAATAAGAGGATAGAGTGGGCAGGAGAACATAAATGAGAAGGGTGGACAGATGACCTGGTATGAACCACCCTCTTTGTTGAGGAACATAGTGACCAAAGAGAAGCTTATATAGAGGAACTTAGGCCATGACTATGGAGTCCCATCTACCCAATTCTTGACCACTTCTTAGTGTTTATTTTTTTATTTATTTTTTTATGAAGCTGATATGATCAGAAGGAAATAAAGAGAAGCCACACAGGGAGATTTTGTTCCCACAGTCAATTGTATTGGGGCATTTTGGCCCAATGGACGTGGTCTTCTCTGGGGGTATGTGACTCGAAAACCTGAATAAAAGATCAGGGCAGGGCAAAGGACACTCCCTTGGTATGAAGGCGAGCTGGCATAGAGCCAGGTGAGCACACGTGGCTGGTGCTTGGTTCTCATTCCCCTTTGAAATGAAATGGCTGCAGTGTTGGAAATGGAGAAGGTTGTGCCCTCAACAGCAGCAGCAGCAGCAGCAGCAGCAGCTTTGCTCTGTCCTGTGAGTGTAGTGTCCATTTGTCTGTTTATAAATCTTACATGACCCTATTTGGCTTCTGTCATTAACCCATTTTTTTTCGAGACAGGGGAATAGAACACATACTGTGCTTCTGATGTTTATTTTTATCTGCCTTCCAAAATTTTTACATCAGTCTTTGTTCAGGTGTTATCTCCTAGAAAACAGGTCCTCAGAAGAAGATGAAACAATGAAAGATCTTTAAGTATCAATGTTCTGAAAAATCTGTTCCAGAAGATAGTTTGACTACATGGAATGGTTGCATGTTAGACTCAGGCTTAGGGACCCTAGTGTTTCATTATCTCTACTATAACATAATACTTGAGTTTTTGCCACCTCAAGAGTTTTAGTTCATTATTCTTGGCTTTTGGTAAGAATCTTATGGTGTTCAACTCATTACACTAAGTAAAAAAAGGAAGTAGCTCATGAAAAGGCATCACGCATGAAGACACCCTGTCTTGTAGGAACCAGCTCTCATGACACCCATGAATAAATGTTGGTAACTTATGAGAGGAAACCCTTAACTCATCCATTAGGGCTCAATTTGTGTTCCCCAGCCACTTTATTATATGCACTACTCCCCAGCCAAGAATCATTAAAGAATGGGTTCAAGACATCTACTTTGGGGAGATACACTCAAGCCATGACAGCGTCTGAAACCTTGTATTTTTTTTTGGTGATAAATACACGTTTAAGGGGAGTACAGGAGAGAAATGAAGGCTTCATTTCATCTGGGAACATACTCAATTTGGAGTTACTCTTAGTGGTTGTGGGTTGCCTTATCACCTGTCCTGCCAAGTGGGAAAATAATCCCTTTTCTCCTGAAGAGGAACTTATGAATGTAATACAACATCCCCTTAAACTCTACTATAGTTTATAAGTTAAACAGAGCAGCCTATGTGCACAAGTGCATTGACTATATTGTTCATTTGAGAAATGCTTTCTTATAAATAGCAAATGATAATATAGTTTCAGGAAAATATGGTTACATAATTAACACCATTTCAAATGGCCCACACCCAGTGAGATAATTCAGCAGATAAGCTGTTTTGTTTTCAAGCCTGACTCTTGAGCTTGAACCCCAGAACCCATGTGAAAGAAGGAAATAAAAGACTCTGAAATGCTGATCATTGACTTTCATACATGTGTTGTGACACACATGCAATACCTCCCCACACACATACAAAACTAAAATAAAAGGTGTTACATGTACACATTTATAACATGGAAGATGTGCCTTCTGTATGTATTATTTTGCTGTTGGTAGGCAGAAAAGACTGACTTGCATATGAATCCTCCTTTTTCAAATTTTTCTTGGCTTTTCAAGACAGGGTACCTCTGTGTAGCAGCCTTGGCTGTTCTATAAGTTTTTTTTTAGACCAAGCTGCCCTCATAGAGATCCTCCTGCCTCTGCCTTGCAAGTTCTAGAATTAAAGACATGCAAAACCATGCTCAGCTTGCTTATGAATTAGTAAATTTAAAAACTTATATATTAAAGTTATTTTAAATTCTTAAATTAATTAAATATTTTTGGTTTAATATAAACAAAATGTCTGATTTTATACTTCCAATTGAGTAGGTATTATTTAAAAAATTATTAACTATTTAAGTTTAATAGTAAAAGACTGGTTAACAATAACAATGGATTGTAAAACTTTTAGAAGGAAAGGAGAATGTTTTGAGAGCTTTGTGTGTGTGTGTGTGTGGCAGTTTAAAATTATTAGTTTTCAAAATCAGTACTTTTTAATGGAAACAACTTGACCAAAAATCTGTCACAGACCTTTAAGACCAATTAAAACAAGTTTAATCAAAATAATTCTTAAAGGAAAATAGAAACCACTTATTCTGAGTGTCTCTGGTTTTATGTTCAGAGATAAAAGATATTTCTTTTTCACAGATAACAGTGTCAACTGACATCAAATATTTGACTTCCTTCTTAAGCATGGATCTGAGTAAACACTTTTCTCTAGTTATACAATACCAGACTATGCTGTCTCAGATGTCTCAGATGTAAATCTGAAGTGCTAGAACAAGGGAGCAGAAACAGCTCTATTTTATATTATGTTCAAAATAAACTTGAATAAGGAATTATTTCCAAATGAGAAATCGGAGTCAGAGATTTTAGATACGCTTGTCCAGGTCGCACTTGACATATTTTCACAGATCCAGGTTTTAAATTTAGTGCTAGTAACCAAAGATATAGATTTTAATCCACTATTCTACCTCACTTGCTAAGAAATTATTCAAAGCAGCTCTTAACATTTGTGATGTTTATAATATCAATTCACTTTCTTTTCCCATTTTACCCATTTGAACTTGGGACTATTCCTCTGTGGAAGGAAATGGATACAGATGTCCCTAAGAAATATGAACTATTAAAAATGTTAAAGTCTTAAGCAAATGAGCCATCAAAATGTTCAGCTAAAACTCAGATGAGGCATCTTGTGATTTTGCTTGGAGATGTGTAAGATCCTTCGTTTCTTGGACAAGCCCACACCTGTCCTCAGGTTCTGCTTCTCCTGTTAATAATTCAGCTGCTGACAGTTGGACTCAGCTTCTGCTTCATTAATCTGCTCCTGGGAAGCAGTATTTTCTCAAAATTTTGGTGACATTTTCATTTCTCATCTTTAAAGCAGTCGTCTCCTACTCATCTGGAGGTCACACATTTCTTCCTCCTCAGCCAGATGGAAGCTCTCTTTCTGATACAAACTGGCAGTGTGAAAATTCAAAAATTCGGGTGTGCATTTTCCCTTTGAATAACCTGCTCATTTCATCATTGCCCATTAGAAGGAAGGGACTGCATCTTTTATCCTTTTTTTTCTCCCTTGTCTTCAGATTACGACGGATTGATCTACCTTTAATAGAGATGTTTTGAATTTTCCTAAGGATTCTGGAGCCCTTTCTGTGGTAAATAAAAAGTTGATTGGAGGACATAACAGTCAGTTTGAAATATTAATTCCTTAAAAACCGTTTAAGAAGAGTAATGATATTTTAAATTTAAGTTTGTATAGTGTATGTTCATATGCATACGTGTAATATAATATTTACTCCATATCACATGCATATGTGCATATGCATACATACATACTACTTGTTTTTAGAATAGTTTATCATATACTTACTTATATTAATATTAACACAACACTTTTTAATTAACCACTGAGAATGCAATATATTCCATTTTGTTTCTATTCATCCAGTACTGAGAATATTTTGTCTCTCCTGGGTGTTAATTTGTTCAAGTAGCTACCTATATTTTTCTTTCAAAACTCATAAACATATAAATATATCCATCCTAATTAATATTATCAAATAAAACATTTTAACATATGTACAATGAGGCATTTTAATGCTTTAGCAAGTTTGCAAATAACGAAGCTCAGGAGAGAATAAATGCATTTGTAGATTAAAAAGTGATTTAGAACCTGCCTTCAGCTCGACTGATTACAAGCCATTGATTTGGTTGTACTTCATTTTAAAGGTCTCACTTTTCTTCATCTTTAAAATGGTAACTTAGATTGTAGCTCAGTGGCAGAGTGCATGTCCACCATAAACAAACAAACAAACAAACAAACAAACAAACAAATAAAAACAGTTCTCATTTGTTTCCTGTCGCCATCAACAAACAGAAAATCTCTTGGTGAAATTTGCTGATTCAATTTCCTACACTCTAGCATTATTTGGGCACAGTGCATATTATATAGATAAAACTGCAAGCAAAGAATGGGAAATACATTGACTGTGTTACACACATTAGCTCTGCAGAAAAATACACACTATTAATGCCTTCTGCGTGTGGTTTTTATATTCAGATCACACTATAGCCTCTTTATTTGTTCTCCCCTCTTCCTGGGTGTTTCCTCTTATTTAACCCTCATGTGCTTTGTCCTAGATTCTATATTAGAGAGGGATTACGCTCAATCTCTACCTCTGAAGTATTTTCCTTACACAATGATCTCCACTTCCATGCATTTTCTAGTGAACAATACGATTTTATTCTTCAACCATGAATAAAATGGAGTATGGTGGCTTCATAATGGAGCATTCTGAGAAGATTATATGAAGAATTCCAGAGCTTAAGAGATGCGATTCTAATATAAAGGCAGTTATCTGATGAATTTTAGAGCACACATCCATGAGAGGACAAAGGACAGTGAAGGAAAATTTAACTATAATAATAATAATAATAATAATAATAATAATAATAATAATAATAATGTTCCTTTCATACCTTCACCCCACAGTCTTAACTTTTGGGACCTCAGATTATAATCATCTATCTAGGAAACACATTGGAGAGGTAGTTAGGTTAACAATGAGCTTTCTGGGTGCTCTCAAAAACAATGTAATTGGTGACCTTCTGTGGAAAAATTAGCAAATGCATACACAGAGATCAGGAGTGACAAATGTCATATTTGAAAATAACAACCTTTAATTTATGAATGGAGGTTGAACAAAATTCTAAGACAGCAATGTCCTGCTCCTGAATTCTAAAGTTTTAACTATGGGGGATTAAGTTCATGGTGTCAGAATTTGCTACTGGATTATGTTCTTATGCAGCAATAATGAATCAGAACAGTACATCTTTACTTTTAATGACTTTAGCATAATGCTACATATAGAAATAACAATATTCACTAATATTTCAATTATGAGGCTTTTTTTTGGCTATTCATCATTCTTCCATAATTATTTTCATTAGTGTCCTTTATTTCTTCCTGAAATTCTTGACATAGTCCCGGTTTGGTATTCTTAAAATCTATAGCTACGGGGAATGACTTGTAGTCAGCGGATGATAACTGCCTAAGTAAATAAATAAACTTTTGAATGGTAATAACACTGCTTTGAAACAAAACCCAGAGTTTCTCTCTGGACCTTGATGTGGAAAGTCCTTCTGTATATGTGTTGGTTTTATTGGTTAATGAATAAAGCTGCTTTGGCCAATGACGTAGTAGAGTAAAGCTAGGTGGGAAATCAGAATGGAGATGCAGAAAGAGAGTAGATGGAGTCAAAGAGATATTATGAGCTGCCTAGGGAAACAGATGTCAGATGGAAACTTACAGGTAGGCCATGGCCTTGTAGTGATACATAGACATATAGAAATGAGTTCATTTAAGATGTAAAAAAAAAATATTTAGTAAGAAGCCTAAGCTATTGTCAAGCAATATTCTAATTAATATAGTATCCCTGTGATTATTCGGACCTGAGAGGCTGGGAAACGAGCGAGCAGTCTCCATCTACAAATGGGTCCAATGTGGGTCAATTACATTCTCATAAAAACTGAGGGAGCTTGGGAAGGAATTCCAGCCACAAAAGAACAGAGTTAAGCACGGATTCTTGGTAGCTTCAGTTCTTTCTCAAATAGTCTCTGTTTGCATGGCTCCTTTAAGAAACAGCGACTTCCTGGTTTGTGCTAATAGCACAAACTGTGACTTTTTTGGGTGGTCCTGCACTTAAGTGGGGTTTCTGAGCAGCATGCTACTACTTGCTTACTGGTAAAATAGACCCACTGTGTACCTGGAACTGGAGCTATGAGCATGGCTTGCAGAGGTGGTGAACATACCTATGCCATGTTGGACTGGAGAGAGCAAACAGGCAGGGTGCCCAGTTAGTCCTAGCCTCGTCCACTGAGCACTTTAAAACAAAGCTCCCCACCATCAGAAAATGATTTCAAGATATTCAATAAAGAGATATTAAGACAGAGATAAACTCTGAATGGGTCATAGTGTGTTAAAAAATGCACATAGGCTCGAGAGAGAGAGAAGAAAAGGAGTACAGACAGTTTTAAAAAGACATAAATGTTTAAAAAGTAAAACAAAGTCTTAAAAGAGACATAGTACAGACAGTATTATATTAAAAGAGAAACGAAAAATAGTTATGTAATGATGGAATATACACAGGGAGTCTGGATTATGTATATTTTTGTGTTTTTTTTTTCCTGTCTTTTTTTGACTGCAGAGAGATATTTGATTCTGGTAGTTGCTAAGTTGAACCAACATAAAGGTGTCTAGACTTAAACATTTGGGTCTCAGAATATGTTGCTTTGAAAAAGAGGTTCTGCTCTTGTTTCCAAGAACATCAGAACCTGTGGATTCTTTCCAGACTGATGTGTCTTGATTGAACAGAATGTCCCGAAAGATCTCCATGAACCACTAGAAAACAATGCCCAGATTCACAAAATGATTGTTTACAAATGTTTGTTTTCATTTAAAGGGGCTTGATTTTTAAGTGATTAATGGTCACACTTTATTTCTAATGAAAATTATAAGGGGGCTATTATATAGAGATGAATAATTTTCATTGGTATGGATCTTAGTTTATGGATAGAAATTTGGGGTCAATTTTGGTATATGTATTTCTGTTCCTGCTTAAGGTATTATGTTTAGACAACTCATTTAAAAATGTAATGTATAATTAAAAATTGTAGATTAATAGTTAGTCATTTATAATCATAGTCGAACTTATAGTCATATTAGTTAGGTTTTTGAGATTTACAGAGGTATATTTTAGCTAGATAAATAATCTTCAATACTTCAAGACCTACAGAATATGGCATTTAAAATGTTGTAAGACCTTAGGACTTTTCTTGACAATGCCACTCATCTGCTGGACAGTGACAGCACCAGTTACTTAAAAAAGAAGATAGGCATTGAAGAGTCTCCCTAGGGAGTTTACTAGCCATTTGCCTGGACTGGTTGATGGTATGCTGTATGAACTGGACATGCAGGGCCCACAGAAAAATGACTATTGAACTTGCCAAAAGAAGTTGAGACAGTATTTCATGGATCCTGCTCTACCAAAAAAAAATAATAACTGCCCATATAGATGGAATATTTATATTAGATAAACACACAAGCAATGGTAAAACACCCATAGCAGTTCTTAGGGTAGAAATGAAGTGGTACATGAAAGAAATTATATATATATATATATATATATATATAATATTGCATACATTGGTGTATACATATAATTTAACACACACATGAAGTCTAATCTGATATTAATTACCTTGTTGTGGTTGGAAGCTACATATTTTTCTTATAATACAGAAATCATTATTCTTATGAAGAGGTTATTTTTAGGACCCATGGAAATAATTGTAAAACACCCCCAAGGAAAACTTATACCAATGTGAGTCAATTCAATCCAAAGTCATTGCAATTGATTCAAAATAAAAATAAATGTATAGTCATCATTGGAGTTTAAACTGGAAACTAAGATTGCTCTGATATAACACTAGGTATTTTACACATAAAGCTCCTATTCACTGAGGTAAGGTTAGTGAGCAATACATAAATATTTTGTATCTTGAATTTCACGTTGAGAAATATAAAACAAAGCTGGGTGGTGATGGCATATGTCCTTAATCCCAGCACCTGGGAGGCAGAAGCAGGTGGATTTCTGTGAGGTGGAGGCCAGCCTGGTCTAAAAGAGCTAGTTCCAGAACAGGCTCCAAAAGCTACAGAGAAACCCTATCTCAAAAAAATCAAGAGAGAGAGAGAGAGAAAGAGAGAAAGAGAGAAAGAGAGAGAGAAATGTAGAAACTACAATGTTTCTAATATATCAAAATGTATGCCTGCTCTTTGTAGAAATAGAACTAAAAGGTATAGATAAATGATTTGCCTATTAAGAAAAAAAACACCTATGGTTTAACCAGATTATGTAGTCAGAAATATGTCTACAGAGCTCTCTGTGATCCATACAAGATACCCAACGTTATGTGTTATTATTATGCTGTCTGCTTTGGTCTAGGAATCTGTGCAGAGATGATTTTGAAGAAACAAATCATAGTGTTATTGATACTCTCACTGAGGTTTTATTTTACTAAGTCAGTTCACAAAGAAACTAATTGAATCAGAACAAAATGTTGGTTCTGAATGTAAGGTTCCCTGCGAAGTCAAAATTCACCAATGTACTTCACCCAAAGTGGTGTTCTTTGGAGGAACAATACAGTTATAGATTCCTATGACTTCTGTGTTCTTAGGACCGATATTTCTGTTGATCAGACACTAATGCGTGTCTTCTATTAGCTACTTTAAAAAAATACATACTAATGTGTCTGATATAGCTTCTCTAGCAGTCTCTTGTGATTCGAACAGTATGAATTGATTCCACATGGAGAGATCCTTTCACATTGTAAACCGGTGAAATTAAGTTTATGAATTTGACGAGCTGAAAAACTAACTACCCCTGGGACTGAGGAAAATGTGAGAATAAGCCCAGGAAGCCATGATTCCTTTTTCATCTTCCTACACACTTACTTAGACTCTATCAACCTGCTGGAAAATGAAGGCTTATATCATACCAGTTAAAAGCTGTGAATGTGACCTATATCATTCTTGAACAATTTAAGTTGAAATGGCTCCTTTTAATGTCTTCTAAAAGAAAAAAGCTAAGGCTTCATTTCCAAGAGTGATGTCATGGTCAAAACAAGCGTACCAAAAGACAAAATTGAAGTGCATAAAGATGATAGCACTAGGAAAGTTGTCTGAACATATCTGGTCACTCTCTTCATATTCAAATCACCAGAAACACATGTGTGTATGTCTATGTGTCTGTGTGTTCATTTACATAACAACACAATGCTATTTTCAATTATAAGACTATACAATTTGATTGCAGGAACAAAGCATTGATCTTCAAAAATAGCTAATTTGAGATTGTTATTATATAAATCACTTTTCTCACTAAAAACAAGACATTTTTGCCTGAGTTGAATTTTATTTATTTCTAGTTTACTAAAGATAACGAATTATGATAAAGTTTAATAGTCTTAGCCTCTTGTTTTAATTAGAACAAAACAAGGAAAGGACAAACCAGACAATTACTCTGCTTTACACTCAAATATATTCAGATGTAAAATAAAATGTTGTTTAAACAAACAAACTTAAATCACAAATCAGAAAAATGAAATCCTAAGACCTTTGAATTGTTTAGTACATAAAAATTCACTCTCCATGTTTGCATGCCAAGTATACAAAATTTAGAAGAAAGAAAAAATTAGGCCTAATTTTCCTATCTCTCAAAGAAATTGCATTATAAGAAGAAAGTTTGGCTCACTATACATAAGATTTAAAGTATCGCATATTTTGTTTGACTTGAGTATGTCGTGATTAAAGAGAATGAGCAATTAGCTGAAATGATTGACCTAAAAAGGTTCCTCTGGCAAGTGTAAAAATATAACTATTTCAATATTTGAATGAAATTTTCTGTCCATTAAGGAATAGACAATACTGAACATTCATTTTATTTTCCTATTCGGAAGTTATTAATGATCAGACTTGTGGAAGGCATGTGGTTTTCTTGATGCTTCACAGCTTTCTATGCAGTAGAGTAAATAAGAAATAGACAATGTCAGAGTGATACGATCAGAATTACTGCTGAGGAAGAATAGGGAACTAGAAGATGAGGGGAGAGTGTCCTTAATTTTACTCTCTTTATGATAGAGCAGTGAGTCATGATTTCATCCACAGAGCCCTTCTCAATGTTTTTATCAATTTTCTAGGACCAAGGTAAAGTTTGGAACATTGCTGCTCAGATTATGGGAGAAAGCAGAATGCCCATTTGTCAAGCAATTATTTTCTCTGATTGTTACCCTTGTCATATATCTTTCTTCACAAATGCCATGCTGTCCTTCAAGAATCTCATTAATGAACTATATAAAAGAGAAAAATCAATATTAAGTCACGGAAAGTTTTGGCTTAGCCATGAAAATGTTTGCTGATATCCAGATGAATTAATTCTCAAGATGCAATCAGTCAATATTTACTATTCAAATTCCAAGTGTATTGACAGCATTTAATTTGAAATATTTCTGTCAAAGGCTCAAAGAAATGTTGTAGAAAGGTACACCATTGCAATTAACAATGTTGGAACCATCTTGAGCAGCTGGTACTCCAAATCAGTCTTATAGTAGTGCTATAAGCAACATTACATCATATCAACCAGGCAGAGCTGTTGTTTTGGGGCCCATCTTAATCCTGGAATCTTCAAAAATTACTGCAGAAAAATTTGTTGCTCATTGTGGAAAAATTAAACAATATTTATATAGACATATTTTCAATAAAAGGTAAAGTAGAGATAAAAATAGGAATGGAGAATAATAATAATAATTTTTTCCTATTTTTTTTTCTTTCTGTCCCATACCAGAGGGTTCTTGACATGAGTCTGTAGTTTATCTTCTCTTAAAGGCCATTGTTTAAGCCATATTGGTTTCTCAGTTAGCCATATGAAAACAAAATCTAATAATCTTTTTAATTAATATTATCTTTTTAATTAATATAATCTTTTTAATTAATATTAATAAAAAATCTAATAGACATTTAAGCTCATGGTAGGGCCTAAAGGTAGGGCTATTTGCAAAAAAAAAAAAAAAAAAAAAAAAAACAACTGTACTGTCTTTACTATGAGTACTATGGTACTGTGCCTGTAGTGTGGAACCTGTACTATAGGACCATCCACGACCTGGGCAAAAGCCTGGAGATTTAAACACACAAAGACACACAGACAGAGACACAGGTCATCCCTGAAACAAGAATACCCCTTTTATTATGTACCAGAGCCGCTTATATATGGATCCTTAACTGATAGCCACGCCCCAGCCAAACCCACCAGAAACCAATCCCCTGCTATCAGGAACTCCTGAGGGTCTCATGCTCAGAGTAGCTACAAACACAGAAAAACAAGTTGTTTTGCTCAGAGCAGCTGCAAATCTAACAAGTTGTTTATAGGAAATTCAGGGTCTGAGTTCACAGGCCCCAACAAAAAGCAGTTTAGCAAGTGAAATCAAGCCAGGCAGATGGGGTGGGAGACCTTTTGGGTGGTGAACCTTTTGGACCATTCATTTGGGTCGACCCAATATAGAGTTGGAATCCACATGGGAGCCAGATGAAGAAAGATGCTCAAAAGAAATCCCACATGAGCTCTGAATTGAGTTTAATAAAGGGTTATTTATTTAGGGGTAAACTCACAGATCACAGTCCTATGCACAAATGGGGAAACAGGAATAGAATCCAGCAGCCAGAAAAGAGAGGGAGAATGCACTTTGCATCAGTATTTATAATGCAATGACCAAGTGATCTGGTATCTTAAAAACTACTAGCTGAAGGTGTTCCTATATCAGTACACTGTGTTTCACATGTGCCTATGTACATATGTGCATGGGCACACACACACACACAGACACACACACACACAGACACACATATAGATGGGAGAGAAGGAAGTGAGGGAGAGGGATTAAAAAACAATGATTATTAGATTTTGTTTTCATATCTATTTTGCTTTCAACATTTATGGATCCGTGTGAGTCAGATTTCAGCTAGTTGGCAACCCTGTGTGCATTTTTGTGGCCATGATACACAGGACAGCTAGGCAATATTTAAATGTAATAATCAATGAGAGAAGTGTTACTTTTCAATGTTCCTTATATGGAAGTTGAGAGCAAAATTTAAGTAACTTGCTCTAGTCAACATAACTAATAAAAGGGAACTTTAGTTTAAAATCTGGTTGCAACATTCTAGACTTTTTAAGCTCATAGTAGTATCAGAATCATTCTTTTTTGTGTATAGCAATGAGAGAGACATGCCATGGAGCCACTAGAGACAGACATGCCGAATCTTTCCTGGTAAGTCATCTGCCACTTGGTGATATGCAGATTAATAAAAATGGGTTAAATCAAGATGTGAGAGTTAGCCAATAAGAGGCTAGAGATAATGGGCCAAGCAGTGATTTAATTAATACAGTTTCTTTGTGGTTATTTCAGGACTAAGCTAATTGGGTGGCCCGGATGAACAAACAGCTCTCTTCCTTGCAACAATCAGAGAAATGCAAAACAATATAACTCAGAGATTCCATCTTGTAAGAATGGCCAAGATCAAAGAAACTGATGATAACTTATGCTGGAGAAGTTGTGGGGAAAAGGGAACACTCCTGCATTGCTGGTGGGAGTGCAAGCTGGTACTGCCCCTTTACATATCAGTGTGGCGGTTTCTCATAAAATTAAAAAACAACCTTCCTCAAGACCCAATAATAACACTTTTGGGTATATCCAAAGGATGTTCAACTGTGCTCAAAAACATGTGCTCAACCATGTTCATAGCAGCATTGTTTGTCATAGCCAGAACCTGGAAACAACCTAAATGCCCCTCGACCAAAGAATGGATAAGGAAAATGTGGCATATTTACACAATGCATTACTACATAGCAGAAAAAAAATAATGACATCTTGAAATTTGCAGGCAAATTAATGGAGCTAGAAAAGATTTTGGGTGAGGTAACCCAGACCCCAAAAGACAATTATAATATGTACTTACTCAGAAGTAGTTTTTAAACATAAAGCAAAGAAAAATCAGCCTACAAATCACAATCCCAGAGAATCTAGACAACAATGAGGACTCTAAGAGGAACATAATGTGAAGTAGAAGATGTCAAGATCTGCTGAGTAAATTGGGATCATGGGCACCTTGGGAGAGGGCTGAAAGGAGAGGAGAGAGGCAGGGAGGGAAACAGAGAAAATGTAAAGCTCAATAAAAATCAATTTAAAAAAGAGCTATATCGGGAACTCACCAAGGCCAGCTGGCCTGGGTCTGAAAAAGCCTGGGATAAAACCGGTCTCGCTGAACATAGTGGACAAGGAGGACTACTGAGAACTCAAGAACAATGGCAATGGGTTTTTGATCCTACTGCACATACTGGCTTTGTGGGAGCCTAGGCAGTTTGGATGCTCACCTTACTAGACCTGGGTGGAGGTGGGTGGTCCTTGGACTTCCCACAGGGCAGGGAACCCTGATTGCTCATTGGGCTGACGAGGGAGGGGGACTTGATTGGGGAAGGGGGAGCGAAATGGGAGGCGACAGTGGGGAAGAGACAGAAATCTTTAATAAATAAATAAAGAAAAAAAAGCAATGAAGAATTTAAAAAAAGAGCTATAGACAACATTTAAAAAGTGCCTTTTAACCCACATGCTAACTAGTCCAAATAGTTGTGAATTTAATATGATTCCTTCAAAAAGAAACTATGTGTTCTTGTTCTGTCAGTGAAATTCCAGCACTTCACAAACTACAGCTTGAAAACATTACCCTTCATCTTTAAGTGTTTATGGCTGTTTTGTGCCATTACACCAAGTCAATTAGTCATTTCTCTTGTTTACTGTCATTCTACAGAAGACAACCATATGAATGTTGTTGTTATTGGGGGCAGTAATGGTAGTATGTGTGTGTCTCTGTGTGTTTTTGTGCCCATGTCTCTGTATTATACACGTTTCTATTCCTTGAATGTTTTATGTCATATTAGAAAATAAATATAGCTTTTGACAGCAGCAACCCTCACATGTCAGAGGGAAATCAGTATTATCTAAATGATTTGCAAGATTAATGACACCTATTTAAATGAACTGAGTAGCTGGCATTTCTGGATTTATAAGCAAAATAAAAAATAATATATAATATACAGTTTATAAATGTATTTCTCTTTGTCTAACACTACAAAATGAAAAAGAAGCAAATTTGGATTTTTGCCCTGGAGTTATTTGCCTATCCTGTCATGGAACATTTAATTTAAAGGTCTGTACAACACAGAGAGACTTCTATGTCAATTCTGTTTGACTTCTGATTTGTCTCTCCCAATCTTGACAACTAAAACAAGATTTCAGGCTGATAAAAGTGAAATGTATGTCATTTATCACACTGTTTGCTGGAAACTATGAAAACAAAGAGCAATCAATTATGGTCACTGATCCCCCAACTAAACCATCTCCTTCCTTTTTCCTATGTGCTGAAAATGTAGTTATGTGTGCAACAATACAATACTCTTTTTAATATGGCAACAGGAAAATCATTGCTCATCTTTGCATATTTCTCAATGATTCCACTAGTAGCTCATTTAAAAAGGGTCTAGCAAATGTTGTTAGGATTAATATCCAAGTAGATAGAGGAGAGAGTAGATAGAGTCAAGGAGAAGCCATGTAGCCACTGAAGGAGACAGACATTCCCACCAAAGCCAGCTGGAACTTTGCCGGTAGACCAAAATCTCATGTTGATCCACAGATTAATGGAGATGGGTTAGTTTAAGATTTAAGAGCTAACTAGACATACAGGTAAGCTATTAGCCAAATATTATTGTAAATAATATAGTTTCTGAGTGATTATTTTGGGTCTGGGCAGCCAGGAATAAACGAACAACCTTTGTCAAACAAAATCCTTCTCTAATAGAACCAAGGGGAGTCAAGTTATGGGCAACAGCATAGTGTGCTCAAGAACAAGTGACATTGTATATTCACACAGAACCCTTCCTTGCTATTTTTTTCTTTTTCTTTTTTACCAAATACTATTTTTATTAGGTTAAAGAAAGTCAAAAGGAATTATATCTAAAGGTAACATAAATGAAAAGATAATGGTCTCCCTGGGGAAAAGATGACAATTTTGAAAAATTCTAATCATAATAAGAATATAATGGTAAAAGCAAATTATGGGACACACAAAAATTAACAATATATTGAAAGAGATATGAGTACATGTCATACTTTTAAAGATATCATTGAATAGTAAAAATATTGAATGTTTAATTTCATTATATTTATGAAATGTTATGGTGATAATGAACTCTGTCATGTTCTCTAAATGTAAATGTAAATTCTAAAATATAAGTTGAGATATACCAACTTATTGGTAGATCTATTGTCATTAAAAAACTGTAATTAAGACTCAAACCACATAATAGAGGTTCTACTGGTGAAGAGCATATGAGAATATGGAGCTAAGCGGATGTACCCAGAGGGTAACACGAGCAGAGCATTCATTACCTGCATGATGCATTAACGAGGGTTATTTCTAAATGATTCTCTCACAGGTATAAAAATTTGTAGGGCATATTTTAATGTATGAAATACATGAAATCTGAAATCCTAGTATGTAAACCTAAAGTAATATAGATGTTCTTATAACTTATATTTTAAAACTCACATTATTGTCATTCTATTTTTTTCATAGATAAATATGGTTAATCATGACCATCTTTATAACTTGAAGTAAAAGAAAACCTTAGACACTATAATACTGTGCTCATTTTATACCTGACTAGACTAATTTATCAAGGACAATGCATTTGGTTAGACAAGAGAATCAGGAAATGTCTGCAAAAGACTCAAAATGTGTTTATGCTTCAGAGTTTATACCTGTCAGATGGGATATTCTTTACAGCCAACCCATTGTTCCCCTACCTTAAATTCTTTTCATGGTGAAGTAATAATATAGTAATTTTGAAAATAACATTTTAAGTGAAACTAATTATTTAAATATCACACTCTATTACTTTGTTTTGAAGCCAAAAGGATTTCATGTGCTCCACAATGCAGCAGGTTTCTGTGAAAGATTATGCAGTGAGTACAATCACATAGTTTTATGGATAGAATATTGGATTCTATCATGTGTAAACATGAACAGCTACATCCGGACAAAGAAGTTCATGTAGGAAAAGCATCCAGCATTATAGAAATCCCAAGGTCTTCCATATGTTGCTGGCATTCACTTCCAAGTAGTATGAGCTGGAGGGACCCTTGGTCCATTGCTAATTGAAAGAGAAGGAGTTATACCAATCCTCCATGTCTGCATACTGGCGTTTGTTCATTTTATTGTTGAAAATTTATACCAATTATTTAATAAAATATATGTATTTATTTACAAGAAATTCCTTTGACTATTAAAATAATAAAAAATATTTAGTTTTAATCTATGTTAATGTTCTTTCAAGATACAGGCACTGTTATAGAAATGGAAAAGATATCCATTGATGAATGTGTCCTTTTATCCTTTAAGTGGTGGAATGCCCAACACACTTCCCCTTCTCTTTCAGCTTCATGAGTGCCAAATCAATTAAAAGGCTGAGCAAATTTTAGCTTCTATAATGTACATTATCCTCTCTGGAACTATAAGTTAAAATACACCCTTTTTTCCCATTAGTTGTTTTTTTTTAGGGTGCTTTATGACGGAACAGATCAATGACTAAGATCGACACCCAAACTATAATCTTTTCAGATGATCATATGAGAACACCATTTTCCAAAGTGCAGAAACTTCTAAATTAAATTATACCTGCAGTTTGTTAATGTGTTTCACAGTCAAAAAAGTAACTAAACAAAAGCGACTACAGGACTCTGAAAGGAAACTAGCCTGTTTCAAGTACACCCTTGAAAAGAACATTCATTTAACTCATAAACATTGGTGCTAGCTTATTTCTATGAAGAAAATGAACAGCTTTCTTTTCATCTAATCTTAGCCATTCTGACAGGTGTAAGATGGAATCTCAAAGTAGTTTTGATTTGCATTTCCCTGTTGACTAACCAGTTTGAACATTCCTTCATGTGTTTTGCAGCCATTTAAAAATTTCTCTTTTTGGGAAATTGTTGAGAACATTTTAATTAGGCTATTTGCTTTCTTAATATCTAGAGTTTTTCTTTTGGGTTATTTATATATTTTGGGTTTCAGTCCTGTATTGGATATGATGTTGATAAAAGCTTTCCCATTTTGTAGGCTGTTGCTTTTGTTATGCCCAGATTTCAAAACCTGAATCAACACCACTAGATCAACTCTGATGCAAAAACAAAGAGCCTAAAAACCAAAAAAAAAAAAAAAGAGTCTTTATTCATGAGTTAACTCAGGTCCCTTCATCCATTTGAACCATCTGTGGCAACAACAATGCAGTAGCATCAGCGACATAACCAGTGAGGAGAGGGATGCAGAATACTGAAAAATGGAGCATTATATAGGGGCAGAGACTGGGAATTTCAGGCCTCAAGGCTTGTGATTGGCTGCCCCCTAGTGGTATGAGGGGGAATTCCAGACTTCGACTTCCAAGCTTGATAAAAGATAAAGTAGATATAAATAATGTAGCTGTAATTGTTTATTTTATTTTGTTTTGCTTATACTTATTGAGCCCTACATTTTTCTCTGCTCCCCTCCCTGCCTCTCCCCAACCACATCAATCCTCCCCCAATGTCCCCAAGCACACAATTTACTCAGGAGATCTTGTCTTTTTCTCCTTTCTACTTTCCATGTAGATTAGATCTATGTAAGTCTCTCTTAGTGGCCGCATTGTTGTCTAAATTCTCTGGGACTGTGGTTTGTAGGCTGGTTTTCTTTGCTTTATGTTTAAAAACCACCTATGAGTGAGTACATGTGATAATTGTCTTTCTGTGTCTGGGTTACCTTACTCAAAAATGAAGTTTTCTAGCTCCATCCATTTTCCTGCAAAATTCAAGGTGTTATTATTTTTCTGCTGTGTAGTACTCCATTGTGTAAATGCACCACATTTTTCTTATCCCTTATTCAATCAAGGGACATTTAGGTTGTTTCTAGGTTCTGGCTATAACAAACAAAGCTGCTATAAACATAGTTGAGCACATGTCCTCGTGGCACAATTGAGCATCCTTTGGATATATACCCTAAGGTGATATTGCTGGGTCTTGAGGAAGGTTGTTTTCTAATTTTCTGAGAAATTGCCACACTGACATCCAAAGGGGCTGTACCAGCTTGCATTCCCACCAGCAATGCAGAAGTGTTCCCTTTTCCCCACAATCTCTCCAGCATAAACTGTCATCAGTGTTTTTGAACTTGGCCATTCCTACAGGTATAAGATGGAATCTCAGAGTTGTTTTGATTTGCATTTCTCTGATGACTAAGGATAGTGAACATTTCCTTAAGGGCCTTTCAGCCATTTTAGATTCCTCTGTTGAGAATTCTCTGTTTAGGTCTGTGCTCCAATTTTTTTCTTATTGCCCCTCCACCGAAGAATGGTTAAGGGAAATGTGATACATTTACAAAATGGAGTACTACACAGCAGAAAAAGACTAAAGGAGACCAGATATATCTGTGAAGGACAAAAGTTGGGATTAACTTGTCTGGAAATAAAGCAAAGAAAACAACAGGGACACTTAGATCAAAAGATAGGATATAGGGCATTGACTAACTAGAGTGCAAAGGGTTGGAATCCTAGATTCTTGTTCCTGTTTAAGATCTCAAACATTTATTTAAGTAGAAACTGAGGTCATACAGATTCATTCCTATATTTGAAATCTTGATATATTCTAGTCCAACAGACTAACAGAATAAGCCTAATTCAATTAGGAAAATAATTGTTTATTCTCTACTCGCCTCCTCAGCAAAATCTATTTATCTGGAAAAGGAACTACCAATTAAGGGCTGCATATATATCAAGCACAAGAGTAAGAGGTTTTCATGTAAAATTTTACTTGTATGGGTTTAAAATGAATAAGAAGGAGTTATCACTGTAGATGGTGTTCTTAATGTGTACCTAGGTGAATATTATGAACAGTAATCAATTTGGCTGTAGACATGTTCTGCAGTCAAATAGTGCTACTGATTTTAGATTGTAAACAAAGCAATAATCATGAATTCTCTTGTGAGGCAGTTTAGAAGCTGTGCAAATGGAGTAGATATTTCTCATTCTGTAGTTGAGACAAAAATAGGAAAACTTAGATGCTAGAAATTACTCTTACCCTTTCTTCCCCTAAACTTAAGGAAACTTGAAAGCTAATGGAAACAATCCACACTTCTGCTAAAATACAGACACCAGTGAATTAGAAAGAAGGGCATGGGATGGGGTATCAGGCATGTAGAGTCTTTATATAAGAGTATTGTTTGTTCGATTAAAATGTGCCTAATTTTTAGCCTCTGTGACCAACATTCTATTTGAAACAATATTTGGGGGACTGAACAAATACAAGAACCATTCCAATAATTTTAAAAAAAATGTAATTTCAGAACTAGTTTTTATTATTTTTCTTTTACTAAAATATATTCTTTTCCCATGCAATATGTTTTGATTCATTTCCCATCCATCTACTCCTACTGGCTCTTTGCCACCTACCCTCTGCTCTGGGTTTATTTCCTTTCTGTCTTTCATTAGAAAGGAACAGGTAGGTTTCTAAGAGATAACAACCAAGCATTAAAAAATTGAATATAATAAGATAAAGTAAAAAAACATGACATTTAAGTTTGACAAGGCAACCCAGAAGAAGGGAAAAAGTTCTGTGAAAAGGCACAAGAATCGAAGATCCATATTCTTACACGTAAAAATTTCACAAAAACATGAAGGTAAAAGTTGTACTATTTAAGAAGGGGACCTGGGGCAGACCCTCGTAGGCTCTGTACTTGCCAATTCAGTCTCTGTGAGTTCACATCTGCCTTGCTTAGCTGATTCAGAGAACCTTGCTCTACTCTGATATGCCATCCCCTCTGGCTTTAACACTTTTGCCATCTACATCTGAGGGGGTATTTCCTGGGGGAAGGGATTTGAAGGAAAGTTTCCATTTAGACTCTCTCTGCACAATGGCTTTGTCTGGGTCCCTGTATCTGTTCCCATTATACCTGATCATTCCTTCATTTTCTGTTTTTACCTGCCCTGAGTCTTCCCTTAAATCTTTTCTATTCTTTGCTTCCAGGGGGATACATGTGTCCCTTTCCTTGATACTTCCTCTACACCTAACCTCTCTGCATCTATGCATCGTGTCTTAGCTTTCATTTACTTAACTGTTAATATCCACATATATTCAAACTCATACCACATACATATTTCAGGGTCTAGGTTATACCATTTAGTGTGATACTTTTTTCGAGTTCCATGAAACATTATTGAAAAGTGTAAGTTCAACTTCAAATGCAGCAACATACAGTAGACCCTTTGTTCTAAGCCTTTCCTTCTTTTGTATAAATAACAGTTATCTAAAGATAGCAGAAGCCTGGGACTCACTAGAACATAATTTCTACATTTTTTCCTCTGGTTTAGCTAGAGTTTGTTTGTATCTCCTAAATAGAGGGATTTGTGGTAGAGTCAAATTCTGAACCAGTGTCATTCATATAACCTGTTACATATGTCTGTACACATTCATATATTATTGTATGTATATATGTATGTGTGTGTGTTTGTGTGTGTGTGTGTGATACAAACAGCAGTGCTCCATCCCTATCACTGGGTGCTGATAATGACCTCTGACCATTCTAGAGCTGGCAAGCATGAGGAAGCCATGTAAGCTAGGCTGGCATGGCCTCTGCTTTCCCTTATCCATCTAGTGCCTGACTCACCTTCCCTCCTTTTCCAATATCAAACATGGTGTATATTTAAAAGACTATATTATTTGATGATGAATAAAGTAATTCTTCTTATTTTGATGTGGTTAAATGCAGTATTTATGGCTGAAATATTTCCATTGTAGATGACATATCATAGAACCATTTTCTCATCATCATGGTTAATAATTTCTTATAAACATATTCATAGATCAAAAGAGTCCCATAATAACTTACAATTCACAAGTATTTCTTACCACATATTATTTTAAATAAATAATCAATGCAATATTCTCAAGTGTCCTTTGCTAGCACGTGTGTAGCTTAGAACTGTAATTCCCCTTTCATCCAGGAAAGCCACAACTGTCAGGATTTTACTTAGCCTTTAGACCTCAATCTCAATTATGAATATTGCCTGTCTTTCAAATGGTTCCTATATGGATTTATATTATAGCTACATATGACTATTTGTATTATATCATTTGTTTTTTATGTTTCAAAGTCTTTGCATTGCTTGCTTTTTGATGATAACTTAATTCAAAGGAGAATTAAGTAACAAAAAAAATCAGATACAAATATGAATATTGGCACGAAGCACAGAGTATCATGTTACAAAACTATCAAATGTCATCACATTTGATTTAATGGAATTTAGTATGGATTTTGACATAGTTACAACCCTCAAAATATTTGTGAGTTGTATTATCTTTAGATTTGCTTCTGGAGCCAAGAATGAAAATCAGGCTTTTTTTTTTTTTTATGGCCTTGTCTCTTTTGATTCAATCAATTTATCTACCAGCTGGGTACAAAAGAGATTAACATCTTTATCACTTTACTGATGCTTGGGGAACTGACTGAAGAAGGAATGACAAGAGTTGACAGTAACTGTGTATGGGAATTTAAGGGCTGAGGAAGACAGCATGTAGCATGTCCTGAATATCACAGAAGGCATAGACGCAGTTTGATTTTTCTCTTTTGACTGATTTTATTAACCTTTTAAAGCTTTTTATACTGTCTATTTTCTGTAGTTTAGTTTAAAAAAAAACAAGTCAGTGATCACCCAGATATTTTTTTTTCTTGTTTATTCATTTTTTTGATCCTGTCAATTATCCTTTAAAAGAAATGACTGTTTGTATTTCTCTACATTTTTGGTAATAATTCTAATTTACCAACTCATGCCTAAAAGACATCTAGGTAATATGGCAGCCTCTGTGTGGTATGACAAAGGAGAATCAGAATAAACAAAAATAGACCCTGTCAAAAGGACCACCTTGAAGAAGAAGAAAAAAAAAACAACTATTGTTAAATATTGAGCTACCCCTGGATTTGAGGAGATGGCTGAGTGGGTAAACTGATTAACATGCACACATGAAAACTTGAATTCTGATAAACAGAACTCACAGAAAGTCAGGATTGTGGGGTATATACACACACATATATATGTATACACACACACATATATATGTGTATATATATATATATATCAGTTTAATCTCTATTTTATTTTATTGTCATTAGTGAGGTTAGTGTGCTTTCACATATTTAAGTGTATCTATTCATCTTGTAAGGATTGATATTTGTATTATCAAATCAGTATTGTTTTCTCCTTATTGAGTGGTTTTATGGATTGACCTTTCAAGTGTTGACAATGCAACAATAAGTTCATCAATAAAGTGGGAAGAAATAACTAGGGCAAAGAGCTGTACAAATCAGGACACACGAATAATAGTAATATTAAACGATAAGATGACCTTTTCTTTCCGAAAGAGGATACAAGAAAGCACGTGAATTCTACACTGTAACTTAGGAAGTCAGCAGCACAGAAGAAAATAGTCATATTTTCTTCAAAATTATATGAAAATTTAAGTCACATAAAGGAAAAAACCACCAACTTGGTTAATCAATTAAAGATAAAATTGAAATTGTAAAGATTAATAGAAGTATTAGAAATAAAAAAATAATCAGATTAAAAGGTGGTGGAAAGTATCACAAATATATTTGATAAACACAAAAGAAATAATATAAAGAAAGGGAAAACCATTTGAGTCAAGCATCAGTCATGACAAGAAAATTATCATGAACATAAAATTTGAGAACTCTGAAATGTGCTGAAGAGACAAAAGACAAAAATTAATGAGTAGAGTAAGGAACTAGCATAGAGAAAAGATTTACAGAATTTATTAAAGAAATTATATCAGATAAGTCTCAAAACCTAGAGAAAGAGAAATTACAAGCACAAGAGACATTTATAACCTCAAATAGACACGGAGAGAGCAGAATTTCTCCATGACATTTATAGGCAAGATATCAAAAAAAAAAAAAAAACCACAGATCAAAAAATATTAAAAGCTGTAAGGTGAAAATGCCAAGTGATCCACAAAGGAAAACAAATCAAAATAACACCAAATCTCTTACCAGGAACCCTACATACCAGGACATCATGACATGATATAGTTAAAGTCTTCAAAGTAAATAACTGCTGAAGAAGATTGCTATGCACAGCGAAGCTATCTATTAAATTTGACAAAGAAATAATAACATTTCAACAAGTATAAACTAAGTCATTTTATACCCGCCAAGCCAATGCTGCAAGATTACTTTTAAAAGGCTATACACAAAGAATAGAGATTATCTCAAGAACACAGATAGAAGAAATATCAAGAAACAAAGATATGAAAGAATTCATTACAAACAAAATCAAAAAAGAGAAAAACTCCTAATAGTATTATAAAAGAAAATAAATGAACAGACCATAATGCAAACATGCAAGCATAATTGCATGAGTTGGTAAATATTTCTCGATAATAACATTAAATATAAATGATCCCAGCTCTGCAACATTGAGAAGCGGACTGACTTACTAGCATGAAAGTTCAAACCATGAATGTAATAAACACATTCCTAATGTAATGTGTTGAATGTAAGAAACACAACTCACTGGTTTTCTTGTGTGTGTGTGTGTGTGTGTGTGTGTGTGCGCGCGCGCGCGTGTGTGTGTGTGAAGATCGTATTTTTTTATTGAAATGTATATTTAACACAACTTATTCCTATTATGGCTTTCTTCCACTAAATCTTCCAAGACCCTCCCTATTTCGCCATCCTACTAAATCACAGCATTTTTTAAAATCTCATATTAAGATTCAACACAGTGTTAAAGACACTCATGGACTGACTCAAAGAGTAGATGATATTCTCTAAAATAAAAAGAAAATAAAAACAGCGTGTTTCAGCTATGCTAACCAGATAAAATGGAACTAAAACTAAAATTAGAAGAGTAATACAACCATTACATATTAATAAAATGATAATTTAATAAAAATGTATAATTACTATATAATATGTGTATATGAATATACATATTTACTCCTAAATTACTAAGCCTGAGGATCTCATAAAACAAAAACAAACATGTAAGTCAGAATACCCTGATAGCATTCTTTTATTTTTATATCTCTATTTCATGCTTATATAGGTCATTCAAATTGAAATAAGCAAAAAAAATGAGTTAAATTTTATCAAACGTAGAATAGACAACAATACACATTTTCTCAGCATTCCTGATGAGAACACTGAAGTGAGTATTTAACAAGACTTTCGTATACAGAGCTAACATATTGTTGGTAAAATTTCCTGTCCAAGTTGGGCTAACCTCAATACTCGGTAGGTAATTCAAACCCTCAACCTAATTTGGATTTTTAAAAAAAATAAACTAGGTCATTAATAAGGCATACCAGTGGACATGTCTTTGTGAGGGCATTTACATAGGGGAATAACTGCTTGGTGGGCATTTTCACTCTCACAAAGAAAACCTGCAATAAATAAAAAAAAGGAATGAAAAGAGGAAAAGGAAAACAACAACTTGGTATCACTGCACTTTTCTCTGCTTCCTTATCTACAGAGATGTGAGCAAGCGGTCCTATGTAGTGACTGTTATTGCCAAGAGTCTCTCTCCTGTCCTGTCTTCCCAGTCACAATAGAAGGTATGTGCAAAGCATAAGCTGAAATAAATTCTTTGTCCCTGAGTGAGTATTGTATCAGGTATTTGGTACCAGCAATGAAAGAATTAGATAATACAATGAAACTCCAGTTTTGAAATTATTTCAGGAAATTTTTCCATTACCCAAGTCGGAAATCAATCTTTACTCTTTATGTCATACTTGAAATTTAGAAAACCTAATGCATAGAAATATAAGAAGGCAGGACATTCATCTTTATCGAAAACAATAATCTGTCCCTGTGTATACATACATCTTTATATTCCGGTGGACATATCCTTATTCATCCTTATATTATTTTAGATGAACCTTTCATATAAACATTACTGTAAGCACCACATAATTCATAGTTTATATGACACACCTCTTCTTTCGGGTTTAGTAAAAGCACTGGAGGCCTTATATGAGACAGCCTGCTAAAATTCTGTAATTTGTTATCTAGCTTTTGAGCCTAGTGAAAACAATATATGTTTTGTTAATTGTGGTTTTCCAAGTAAAACAATAAACTAAGATTCTCCTTTAAATCTTATTTAAATAGAATAATTTAATTTAAATAGAATAATTGTACAAATAAAGATTCTCCTTTAAGTTCCTCTCATACACAAAGAGAATCCAATTTACTCAGGGAAAATTTGAAAACAACAGAAGAACGCCTCCTAATATTGATCTTATGGCTTAGAAATGAGCGTACATGTAATTTCCCTTGGTTACTAAAATTTAATCCATATGAATATTGACAAAATGAGGGAATTAGAACATATTCTATATATTCTTTCAAATTTCTGTGAAAAGGTTGAATCCCCTATTCTATTTAAGTCTCCTCTTGCTTTAGTAGATTGAGTGTGTAGAGCTCAAAACACAAGAGCTCTTCCAGAAGAAATGCATAGTCCAATGGGCAGCTTA
The DNA here is from genome assembly GCF_014885135.2 of Alexandromys fortis. NCBI lineage: Eukaryota > Metazoa > Chordata > Mammalia > Rodentia > Cricetidae > Alexandromys > Alexandromys fortis. The sequence continues at coordinate 8,821,123 of NW_026067927.1, forward strand.
CTGCTGAAGAAATGACAGTCTAAGGAGGAAAGGATACTCATTCAACTATAAATAACATTATAATCCTGTGAGACTGTGAACATGGATTTTATTTTTTTTTAAATTTCCAAATAAATATGGCTTTTCTGGAAAATGTCCCAGGCCTAATTGCTTCCTTAGCAATTTCCCAAAAGGTCTAATGACAATTCATTGTATAATTGGACAACATATTGGTTCAAGAATTTTCTTTACCATATCAAGTTTAAAGTATCTTCCAGGTCCTTTTTTTAAAAGCTGATCAATACTGACTACACACCACACTGTCCATTTTAAATTTATTCCTGTAATTTATCTTAGCTTTGAGTGTCTCTATAGTTAATTGCTAATCCATATTCATTGAGCAACACAAATGAGGCCATATAGTCGAGAAATACTTCTTGTGCCTTCTTATCTACCGTGGAAAGTCTCAAATTGTCTTCTGCTTTTTTTTTTTTTTTACAGTTGCTTGATTTCTTTAAACTTGTTCAAATAAAAAGTATAAGACAATTACTGCTTCATATTATCAAATAATTTGCATGCTGATGCACAGTAGGTAATGACTTCATTAAAAATAGCAATGTAATGTAAATTGCTACCATATACCAATTGAGTTGCTTTAATTGGACTGTTAAAGATATCTTTTCTGTTTCGAATGAATTTGTGTTTCTTAAAGCCCAAATCTGAATATTGAAATCATATTACTCTAGAATATTTCTTTAGTTCTATTTGAATGACTTCATGATTAATGTGAGGCATGGCACTGAAAACTTTAACTATGAACTGTGGCTTCCCCAGAGATAGAATTACAGGTGTGTGCCAACATATTCATCTTCAAGGTTTGTTTTGTAAATTCTCTTAACGTATTCCACAAATTAGGATGTGCTCTTTTTAGAAGATGTGCATGTGTCTTTTTTCTTTTTTTTTCTTTTTTTTTTTTTATAGTGGCAGCCACAAGGACTAAGATCATGGTTTTTAACTAATTAATTAATTTACTTGATCCAATAAGTGGGAGTGAGCGAGTGTAATCATTAAAGAACATTGCAAAATTATCAAGTTCTAAGCTTAAAAAAATGGGCCTACACACTGATTGCTTTATGACAAAGAAACAAAAACCAACAAATTAATGCTGCTATGTGTAGATTTGTACTTTCTGACTCTCACTCTTTGTGTGTATGTGAATTTCGATATACATTTTGTATCTGTGGTTGAGTCTTCTAAGTTATTTAACATTCATATCTTTCACTGAGGTTGTAATTTCATTTCTTGAGGTTTTGGTTTCATTTCCTGAAGTCCAGTTTAGAATTTCCTGTCTTTATTAAACATGGAAAACCCACAATTTCCAAATACCTAGCCTGGGTTTATCAATACATATAACAGACATTTTTTTGAATGCTTAATGTATTAAAAACTTTGATTTATTTTAGATTGAATAGTTTGGGCAATTGGACCAGCATCTTGCCTGAATTTGAATTGCTGGAGAGACAAGTCTATTATAATTCACACCCAGTCATGATCCTCTCTTCACTCTATGTTGTATAACTGATGAGAATATAAGGTCTCCCACAGAAATTTCTATTACTGACAGCAGGGCTACTGCTTTATGTATTCAAGAAAATGATGGCAGTGTTTGTTAAATAAATCAATGAGACAATAATTTTCACCAAAATCACTCATATACTTAATTTAGATAACTTGCCCATTTAATTTGTATTTTTATATCACTTTCAAATGTGCCAAATAAGTACACCTACCTTATAATGTAGATATCCATTGTAAATCCAACCTTAATGACAGAAACAAGAAATAAATATAAACTAAACAATAACACAAACATAAAAATAGCAACTACAAATGAGTTTGGAGAAAGTAAAATTAGAAAATACTTAAAAAGCAAATAGCTCAATGGCTAGAACCTAATGAAAACATGATTAAGCCATTATTTTCTTCCAGATAATTTAAAAATTCCAATGAAATAATAAATGAAACCCCTTTGACTTAATTTTTTATTTCCCTTTTACTGTTATTTGAAACTAGGTCCTTGAGCATGCTAAGTATAAGATCTGCCACTGAGCCACATGTGTTTATAAGAACACATGGTTTTCATTATGAGGTAAAACAGCTCTTTTTGTTGGAGCTAATATTTTTCCTAAAACACTAGCCACACCTTACTATTTTCTTTTACCTATGTAATTGTTTGCTCAGACCAATTTTTTTTAAGGCTTTTCCAATAAAGACTACGAAAGATACTAACACTCTAGTAGGTAGTCTTTGTTTCAGAACATTTCTATATATGTCCCTACCATAATTGATATATTTTATACAGTTATATTAAAATCTTTAATTTCGTGCTATTGTTGACAGATATTTGAGAGACAAACAAGCTGATTTTTAGGCAAAATAGAAGAAAAGAAGCAAAACTTGCAGAAGCGAATTCCATGACTTTAGCAAGATTGATACGTTCTGAATAAAGAATAATATTTAGAACTTCATATTGTCAACACAAGGGAAATTAGCATGTCCATGTTGGAATTTAGTACATCATTTGGCATTCTGCATAGTATCATAAATATGCTGGTACATGCCTACATAACAATTTGTAGTATGAATCACATGTAGTATTTCCTGGGAGTTAGCTATAAAACACATTTGGAAACCAAAATTAACCAGATGACATTTTATTATACAGTTGGTCTGATGTAATGTAAAATTTAATTACATAATATTTCATACCCAGCTGTAACAAAACTTCCAAAATTCAGGAACTAAATTGTCATGGAGATCTTTAGGCAAGATGATTAAAGTGGGCTATCATCTCTGGATAAATAAGAGTTTATTAATATGCCCATACTATCCTTTCTTAAATGCTTACATACTGCTCTTATTAAATGATTCTGAGGAAGGATATGCCCTGGAAAATTTTTAAAAGAAACACAAAACTAACACCAAAGTAGTTTACCTGAATCGCATTACAAAGCTACAGAGCCTCCCATGAAGTTGGTGAGCCTGCCCTACTTTAATCCCTGTTGTGTTTACAAAACAAGTTTTTTGCATTAATTGCTAACAAACTGTAGATAATAAAATGTGCTCATCAAACCCAGTAAGATTTGGGTTCATTTAGTGGCTACATTTTCTTTGTCTGAAAATTTTTTATTGTGCTCAATGAAAAGTCATTTTCCAACTAAAGAGAAAATTTTAATTAGAATAAAGTGAGTAAGTTGCCTCTTGCATCAATTCAGAAAGCATTTATTGGCTTTCACGCTTTATATAATACGGTGCAAGGAGCTGGATATCTATGGGTGACAAAATTTCTTAAAGACTTGCATCTCTTGTACAGAGGACACCTGGTGCAGTTGGAAACATGATCATGGCTGCTGAAGAGGTCCTTTGCAACATCCCCCGCAAGCCAACACTAAGCAAGAGAGATTCAATAGTTTACTTTATTGATTACTAGTCTATAATGATGCCAAGATCAAAGTAGGGCTATTTGAACTGACTCAGAAGACCTCTCTGCCTGGAGGGCTACTGACTAGATATTTGGCATTTCTTCAGATATGTTTCAGGTGAGGAGAACATACAGAATGGAAGTGCCAGGGAAAATGTTTGTACCACATTCTTTTAAAGGGCACTATATTCTGCTACATCATGACACCTTAGTTAGAACTTGAATATACAAAACTCGTCAGCTAATGTCATCAATATAACAGTAGGGCTGACTTTTAGAACATTCTTGACATAAACTGGCATGAAAGATTTTTATTTATTTATTTATTATTTATTTATCAAAGATTTCTGTCTCTTCCCCACCACTGCATCCCCTTTCCCTCCCCCACCCCCAATCAAGTCCCCCTCCCTCATCAGCCCAAAGAGCCATCAGGGTTCCCTGCCCTGTGGGAAGTCCAAGGACCACCCAACTCCATCCAGGTCTAGTAAGGTGAGCATCCAAACTGCCTAGGCTCCCACAAAGCCAATATGTACAGTAGGATCAAAGAACCCATTGCCATTGTTCTTGAGTTCTCAGTAGTCCTCATTGTCCGCTATGTTCAGAGAGACCAGTTTCACCAACCCTGCAACTGACAAAGGTCTGATCTCCAAAATATATAAAGAACTCAAGAAACTAGACCGTAAAAGGCTAATCAACCCAATTATAAAATGGGGCACTGAGCTGAACAGAGAACTCTCAACAGAAGAAGTTCAAATGGCCAAAAGACACTTATGGTCATGCTCAACTTCCTTAGCGATCAGGGAAATGCAAATCAAGACAACTTTAAGATACCATCTTACACCTGTCAGAATGGCTAAAATAAAAAACACCAATGATAGCCTTTGCTGGAGAGGTTGTGGAGAAAGGGTTACACTCATCCATTGCTGGTGGGAATGCAAACTTGTGAAAGATTTTTTAAAGCTATTAAACGTAAATAAATAATGACAACCAATTGGTAGCCATAAATTTAAAAACAGGCATAAGAGACCTCAGTATCTTTATTAGAGCAATGAACTGGCTTCCAGTTTCAAACCTTTCTACAATTTAATATTCCATCGAAAAATAAATTTCTGTTGCATATGGAATCAAGAAATTTGGACTGAAAAGATAGTTTAACAGGGGCTCATTGCAAAATCTGACCACTTGATTCTCTACAGCTCACATAAATAAAAGGAGAAAATATACTCCTACAGTGTTTTTTTTTACCTGCACACACAAACACACTCACACACACATGCACACCTCCACACTCAAACACAGACACATATATATGTTGATATCCATGAAACCTAAATAAGTAAAAAAAAATAAATTTAATTAAATATAAACTAATCCACATCTGACCTTACAAAATATCATAACAAAGCTGTATTACAGAAGAAGGGAAAGCACAGGAAATTTGAGGGATGGAAAATATTATTGGTTGTTGATAGTACTGTAGTTCTCATATGTGCTGTATTAAATACTTACCTAATCTTGAAATCAACAAAATCAGGAGACTCTTATTTATTTATATATGCTCACAAACACACCCTTATTGTGAAAACTATCATAAGACAATATTTGAACTATTTTTCTAAAGGAAAACATAGAAAATTGAAACCAACAGCTAATTTTCAAAAATGTTAAATGTGGCCCATTAGCTATAGCTTCTTATTGGCTAACTCTTATATGTTAATTTAACACATTTCTATTAATCTTTATACCACCGTGTGACTGTGGTTTATTGGCAACGTTTCGGCATGTCTGTCTCTGGTGGTGGTTCTGTGGCTTCTCCCTGACCTTGCCTCATTTCTCCCAGCATTCAGTTTTGTTTTCCCTGCCTAGATCTACTCTGTCCTATCAGGCTACGCCAGTTTCTTTATTCATTAACCAATAAAAGCAACACATAGACAGAAGGATTCCGAAACCATTCCATCCTTGCAAAGAAAGCTTTGCTACAGACATTGAGATAAATGTACAGCCTGCCACCAGGCTGGCTCTCCTCTGCTAATACTTACCATAACCTGCTGATTTTTTATGAACATTAGTTTTATCATCTATAAATAATCTCAGCTTGTTGGAATAAATAAGCAGTATGCTTCCTTGAAATGTGGATTTTATAACTTGTTTACATAGAAAAAAAATAGTAACTGGAAAGGAAACAATAGACAATGATATCTTCTTTTGTTTTTAACCCCACATATACATAATATATAATATGGATTTATGTCAGAATACCATGGGTAATAAATTAAAACTTTTCAGTGCATTTTGAAAAGTAAATTTGTACATACGCTCAAAAAATTGAGGGGGGAGGGAGAGGAGGAGAGAAAAATGTAGAGCTCAATAAAAATCAATAAAAAAGAAAGTGTAAATAAAGCAGTCACATTCACAGTGGACATACACATTGAATATTGGGTACTCATTTCTACCTCATAATAACACAGAAGATAAGTAATATCCTCTTGTGAGAAAGGTGTTGATATTACTTCACAGAAAATGTGTTTTTCCTCTCTAAGGGCTCTGGAAGAGTAAGAGGTTTCTCTCTAAAATGAGATGTCTATAAAGTAAGTATTCTTAGCATTTGGTGTTACCATATATTGCCCAAATAAATTAAAAGTAAAAAATAAATATTGGCTTCCTATTGCAATTTTTTTCTCCTTATTTTCTTGGAAAACAGTGATTTCTTTGATGATATAAAGGGACAATTACTAATATGTGTATATAAAAATAACTTATTGATATACATGTACAGAAACATGGTAATAAACTAACCATGTCATTCCAAAAGATACAGCTTTTAAATTAATATGATATATGTGATATATATGCTCTTCATACACTCAAATTAATAAGAGCACTGTAAATTAACATTCATATGTGTCACACAGATGTGATCTTTAGGTGTGTCCATCTACAACATGGCAGAGTAAAGTAAAAATGTAATAACAGCAATGGCAGTAAATGGTGATATGATCACTAGAGAATCTAAATAACAAGGTAAAACCTAAAATAAAAATATACAAATCCCCCTATGAAGGGAAAATAGACAAGATCTCCTGACAAAATTGGGAGCATGGGGGTAGGTAGAGAAGGGAGGATGGTAGGGAAAGAGGAGAGGAGAAGGGGAGGGGGGGAGGAGAACTTGAAGAAGCAGGGTAGGTGACATGGGGAAAGGACAGAAACAGAGAGCAAGGAAAGAGATATCTTGATTGAGGGAGCATTATGGAACTAACAAGAAACCTGACACTAGAGGAATTCACAGGAATCCACAAGGATGATCCCAGTTAAGATGCTAAACAAAGTGGAGAGGGTGTGTGATCTGCTCTTGCCTTGTAGTCAGATTGATGACTACCTTAAACATCACCATGGAACCCTTATCCAGCAACTGATGGAAATAGAGGCACAAACTCATAGTGGAACTCTGGACTATGCTCCCAAGATCCAGTCAAAGAATGGGAGGAGGGAGAATATGAGCAAAGATGTAAAGACCATGATGTTTCACCGACACAGCTTACCCGAGTTAAAGGGAATTCATCAACTCTGACCAGACAGGGAAGGAACCGGTATGGGACCAAACTAGACCCTCTGAATGTGGACAGTTATAAGGATGGGGCAGAATGTGGGGCCACTGGCACTCACACTTGGATTTATCCCTACTGCTTGCACTGGCTTTTGTTTTTTATTATTATTATTGAAAGAGAGAGAGAGAGAAAAAAAAAAAAAGAAATTCCAGCCTCCTCCCAGCCTCCCATTTCCCTCCCCCTCTTCCCACTCTTCTCCTCCTCCCCCCACTCCTCTGCCCCTCCCTCTCCAGTCCGAAGAGTAGTCAGGGTTCCCTGCCCTGTGGAAAGTCCAAGGTCCTCCCCGCTCCATCCAGGTCTAGGAAGGTGAACATCCAAACTGGCTAGGCTCCCACAAAGCCAGAACATGAAGTAGGATCAAAACCCCGCTGATGAGAAGCCAAGGACAATGGCACGGGGTTTTGCACTGGCTTTTTGGAACCCTTTTTCTTTGCATGGATACCTTGCTCAGCCTCAATATAGTAGGTATGGTCTTGGTCCTTTCCCAAAGCGAGATGTCTTACCCTCTAAGAGGATTGAATTGGGTGTGGTGGGGAGGGGGGAAGGTGGAAGGAACGGGAGAAGAGGAGGGAGTGGGAACTGGGATTGATATGTAAAATGATTAAACATAGTTTGCTTTCTTTTAAAAGTAAAATAAAAAGAGTGACAGCTGTACATAGATCAATCACGTAATTGACATTGAAGGCTGGAAATGCTGTATCAATCAAGAGGGCTCCATTTCACTATAGAGCACACTGGAGATTTGTATTAGTCAGAATTCTTTAAGGAACATAACCAAGAAAATAAATATTTCTTATGAAGCAGATTTTCAAGATTGTTTCACAGATATAAGCTGGGTGACTAGTTCAACCATCGGTATCTCTTTGCTAGAGAGGCTGAGTACCAATCAGTCAAGAGAGTGGATGATTCAGTTTCTCTTATCTGGTGTTCAAGGTACTGAGGGTTTCTGGAGTGCTATAGGTTTTCAGTCTACAACAGAGAGCCAAATCACCTAGACTGTTGTCATGGAAGTATACAGGTAGTGATGAAGTTTGGTTAAACACCAAAATTAATAATCAAGGGGGAAACTCTTAGTTAACTGAGTAACTCTGAAGAAACAGACAAGGAGCAGTGTTTTAGACATTTTTTTATCTTAAAATTTATACTCTAATTTCACCTACCCTTTATTATTATCTGTTTGGTACAAATTATCTCTGCAAAGGGTTATATGTAAAGTGAGGAGATAGTTCTAATATGAAGTAATTTTCAAAATGTGTTTTATAATCCACTTTTACATATTGCAAACAAATGGATTATGATTTTTCTTGCAAATAAAGTAGGCAGTGTATTCATCATGCTAAGTCTATTGCTAAATGTACGACCTGAGCTCAGATGAGTGTCAGTGAATTTTGGTTGGATGAATGAAAATTATCACTAGACAGCAGCTAAACCATTATTGGAGTACTGGAAAGTGATATCATTACGAGAAAACTGCCCAGAAGAGTTTACTGATATATTTTGCTGAGTTAGATAAATTAAGATGACAACAGTTCCTTCTTCCAATTCGCAAGTCTGTATCTCTCTGCCAGGTATGATATCAGCACCATCCTAAGAGGCACTCAGGAAACCTCGAGTGACTTTGGAGATAAGTTTCCCAAGAAGTACTCTTGCAAGGAGAGTGATTTCATGCTGAATCCCACTCACTTCTGACAGGGGCATACACTGTTCCCTGAAGCAGGAGGCGCTGCCTAGCAGCAGCCAAGAAAGTCAGCAACTGCAGGGAGATTCCCCTACCTGCTGATGATAGACGAGTTTTTAGAATGGAGCGTATTGATCCTTTGTAAGTGAATGTTGCAATTGTGAATTCTCACTCCATGATGTGGAAGCAAAATCCACCCTAAGAGAAGCTGCGCCTGCCCCACTAAGCTGAGTCTATTGAACGACTTGACAAGGTCTCCCCATTCTTTAGTGATGTATTCCTGGAAAAAAGCCTTTCCAGTAAATGGGAGCCCATTTGGAGTGAATCATGTTGTTACCTATCTCTTGCAGAAGCAGGTCCATTAGGCAATATCTTTGAGGAGGGGAAGTACTATGGGCTTACGCGTCAAAATAAATTACTCGCTCAAGATGTCTGCTTGGAACATTCTCAAAGTAAATTCTGTATCATGAAATCAGCTCTTCTCAAGAGTTAGAAACTTTAGGAGTCGTAATTAGATGCTATAAGAGCAAGCACCAGACTGAAAACGAATAAAACCCCACCGCTTAGAGAGACTTCTGAAATCACTTGGTGGTATATGGGCTCTCAAATTCCTGCACAAATTTTCCCTTATGTAGATTCTGTTTGCAACTAACCTCTAACACAAGCTACTTACTTACTCTTACACAGTTCTATACATAAAGGTTAAGAGTCTTAACTGTAGATGTTCAGTTCCTGTGGATACAATAATCAATACTGGTGACTAGGGTGACTATGTGCATGCTAACTGATTGAGACAGAGAAGATATTCAGTGAGTCAGTGAGTATAATTTAAATGATTGTTATACTTGTTTTGTTGTTGACGTGACCTAAGTGAGAGTTATCAAAGAAGAGACTAGGACATGAGAAAACGTTTCTATAAAACTGGCCTGTAGAAAGCCAATGGGTCATTTTCTTAATCGGTACTTGATAGGGGAGGATCCAGTTCATTGTGTGAGGTACCACCTTAGGTGTATGGTCCAGGGGTATATAAGAAAGCGTACTGAGTAGGTCATAGAAGCAAACCAGGAAACAGCACTCTTTCATGGCCTATGCATCACTCCTGTCTCCAGGTAGCTATCCCACTTCAGTTTTTGCCCAGATTTCCCTCGGTGATAGACTGTTACCTAGAAATCTAAAATGAAATAAGCTGTTCTATAGGAGCTTGGACAGTAAGAATGCCGAGATCAATGTTGATAATGAAGTCCTGGCTTGGTACATTTCAGAGGAAACAAGGACTCTATTAGGGTCATGGTTCAGGTGAGCTGGGCATGAACGATCAGATGCGATTAATAAGAGACCAGAACCACTACAGTGAAACCTTTGCTTTGTTGTGACAATTGATGCTGGTTAAGTAGAACTGATAAATTAGCTGCGAATCCAAATAGATCAGAATTATTGAGGTGAAATCTTTGTGGAGAATTCTTTTTGGTTGAGTACACAGATTCTGTTGTATAGAAGGGTTAAGCCTGTACTTCATCCTGATTATCAAATTTTGTAATGTATAAGAGTGCCATATGTGATACTGGTTCATGGAGAGTAGCTGAAGCTTGCCATATATGAGAGACCCAAAAGGGGGTTACATTGGTGGTGGTAGAGGTAAAGCCTAGTTACAGTAGAGATCCTAGAATTTTGAAGATACCAGTACCATGGGGCAACCACCATTCTATGTGCTGATTTTAAGTGATGTACACTGTTTCCACGTGATGTCTGATATATCATTTTTTTCCATCATTATCTAATTTATGAAGACTTAACTCTGCATTATTTTATTATCACATATTACATAAAATATTTTCTTTAATTATTTAAGCAAAAGCAGGAAAGTTGCTGTCTACTTGTGTGTATAAAGCATGTTTCTATTTGACTAGGAAGACCTTTGTCATACAATGGACAACTGAACTACTACAGTAGAGATCCTGGAGCCATACTGCCTTATAGTGATTATATAAAACTCCTGATATAATTCAAAACACTGATACTATTATAATTAAGTTGTTTGTAATTTATCTATGTGCCTTTTTTGTTTTATTGTATCAAGAAGTCATTAGATCATGTAGGTTTAAATTCATAATTTAAGTTAACATGTTGTCTAAAATGTTTGCTCTCTTCTTAGTAAAAACAAATTATAATTATAGAAATTATGTTTGTATGTGACTATGCATGGACAAACATGTAAAAACTTTTAAGTTGGGATGATCTTCTTTGGAGACAAAGTGGACTTGCATAGGAATGTTTACACATAATTATCCTGTGTACATGGTGGTTCTGTCTACACGATTCTGCCATGGAAGCTATGCCATGGTTTATGTTAATCATTGAAGACATTACCTGCTTTTCGGTTAGGTATTTATAACAGGTTGCTATCCTTAGGCACATTTCTCTCTTTTTCTTCCATTATGACAAAACCATCTTATGGAACATACAGAAATACTTCTTTTACACAGTGCTGTACCAAAATAACAAACATAAATTAACATTCGGTGGTCAAACCTCATATTAGAAGAGCACAAAAACCCAAGGGATAAGTTCTTCCTATGTCAAATGGTCCTTTCCTATTCTCTGAGACTTCAGAAACCCAGATGATATTTTCGATAACATACACTTAGATTGACAACCCTCTTCTGCCCTTTGTAGTTCCTAACTCATAATGCAGGAGCTCAGTTGGAAAACTAAACTTACACCTTCACTTAGACCACAGGATACAAAACAGTCCACCTAGATATCCTAATTAAATGTATAGGTATCAAATATCATTGATATATGTGCTACATACTGCCATGCTTACTTTAGGATTGGAAAATGAGAAGCAAAGTACCAGTGACTCCCTAGTAGTGGAATGTGCCTTGCTTATTTTCACCTAAGCTTTCTTATACCTTACAAAATGATCTACAGTATCCACTGTGTGATATGCTATAGAAGTCAAATAAAATAAGAATATGATGAGGGGAGAAAGGCAAGTACTCACAGGATAAACATTATATAAAATGAATTTTCAATAACACATTTGTTATTGCTTTACACTAAGAATGCTACAGTTTCATATTTCATAGTGTTTTCCCCCAATGCATGTCATAAAATTATGTGAAAACTGGAAATAGTGGAAGGATGGCTAATATGATTTATACAATGAGTGTAACAACCAAACAAAGACATGTAAAGCAAAACAAGATCACTAAAGCACAGCACTGTTGTACCTTCATTCAAACTTATGAAATTAGATTGGCTTATCAGGAAGTAGATTTACTCAACACTTGTTACTAGGATCTGAGTCTTTAAAATGAATGCTCTTCGTTTCTGGGAACAGAAGGAAAATATATAGAAAATGTTGAAATATAAAATGGCTGTTTCAGTAATATTTATCTCACTGACTCTGTGTGTCCTGTCAATAACAGTATGACACTTGTCATTGCAAGCCTAATATAACTGACATTGACATTCAGAAGACCTAAAATATTTTCCATTTCAATATTTCCATTTTAAAAGTTTTATATTATTTGACTATTTCGGATATTTATGCTATTGCAGCTGGCCCAGAAAGCACTGAACCTGCACATGTCATGATCTTCCTGCCTCAGCCTCCCAACTGCTGGCATTATGTGTCATATGCCATGATGCCTGACCCAGAGGCAGCAGATTAAATTGCAAGTTTGAAGGGAAAAAATTCGTGCTTTTAAAAATGATGTTTCTTCCAGTTACCTTTCATAAACTCTGAGACTGTGATATTATATTGTTACTCTGTAGAGGTATTTTTATGTCAGCTGCAGAAATTATGATATCTACTGCAATAAAATTTGTCCTTGATCCACAAGGGAGAGTCTTCTAGAGAAAAATAAAGCCTCCTAACACAGTTTAGTGTGATAGAGCTATTACGGGGAGCAGCAAGATGCTCATAAGTCTTCATCTGGGATGTGTGTGTCCTTCTGTGACCCTCATCTCGTTCCTAGCAGATGAGTTTTCCATTGCTGCCATAACAAATTATCGAAAGTTTAATGGTTTAAAACAAGATACATTTATTACAGCATAGTTATTTAGGTCAGAAGTTAGACACAATTCTCATTAGGCTAAAATCAAAGTGCTAACTGGGCTCTTTTTTTCTTTATCTCTTTTAGTGTTAGAGGCTTCTGGAAAATTCTCTTTCCTGGCTATTCTGTTCATTGAGACAAATCATGTGCCTTGGTTCCTATCTACTGCTGCTATAGAGAATGACTGATAGAGTGCTACTTCTAATTAACTGTAGTATGCTAGCTCTTGGTTCTAGATTCTGCAGTGACCAAGACTTAAGGGCTACATTGGAGTGGATCTACTTTCTGAGTCTTGGATTGCAAGAATTTGAAGGGACTGTAAATCTTTAATATTTTTTACAATGACTTATTTTATTATTTTAAGTAATGCATATGTGATCGTATCTTATTCTGTATATGCATGTGAGTGAAGGTGATTTTGAGGGCCCAAGGCTTTGTATGTGAGATTCCTGAGATGGATGCTGGGAAGTAAACTGTGGTCCTCTATAAAACCAGGACACTCTTCTAAATGCTAAGCCATCTCCCTGGCCGCTGAGAACTAATCATGTTGTATAGAATCCATGATTGCATTAATCTTTCCAAATGGTCAGAGATCTTAAGGTCTAATTACATTGACTAAGCCCCGACTTCATTTTTTACCATGGGGATTAAGATTCTAAACATAGCTTTGGATAAAGCCTTCAAATTATGGCCTTTCTACTTTTGTCTTACATGTTGCTAACATAACATTAGTTTAACTATCCTTTTGTTTTAATATCCCGTCCTTGACCAAAAACGAGAAAAGATTTCCAGATTTTAATACTGTTGTGATTTGAATAACTCTATCACCATGGAAGTAAGTGTTCCATTCAGCACAAACTTTGCATACCCTACTTTATGATGTAAATCTAACCTGCAGTGTACCTTTTTCATCAGGTAAAAGCCATCTAAAGTTCTGTACATCAGGTTATGGATATATTCTGGGAAAAAAAGCTTGATATTAGCTCCCAAATTCAGTATAGCTATTAAAATATTTATTTCATAGAACTATATATATTGCTTCTTGACCTTTGTGCTAAAATAAAATGTAGAGCTACACATATACTTAATTTCTTAAAATGACATGAGCAAAGTGTCTATCATCCCAAAATACAAAGTGGGTGACTTGTAAATCATTCTCCAATTTCCTATTTTTATTAATCATCTATTTATTATGAATAATCATGAATCTGACATAGTCAATAATGAACACTAGTCCACAAAGATCATCAAGTAGTGCTGAATCATTGGGTGGTAGAACAGACAGGCATTAGGAAGTGAGAAAATAGAATTCCATCATTTAATAGAAGCCGTCTGCTGCATAGAGATTAAGCATTCACTAAGTATGAATACTGTCTCCCTGGGTTCAAATGTTTCTTTTATAGCCGATATGGATCTCACAGTGAAATAGTTTATTACCTCTTTTGAACTCTCAGTGTGCTAATAATTGCATGATTCACTTAGGCTACCTTTTTATTATAAAGAAGTAGATTTTGTACACATAAGGCATTGTAAATGCAAACCATGTTCTCTTTTAGCAAGCCAACATTTAATAATTTTTAATATGTCTCAGAATCAAGTAATATTTCCTCTACATCATAAATTATTTCTTAAAATATATTTTCCATACATGGTTTCTCCTCCCACAACTCATTCTAGATCCTTCCCACCCACCCATATTTTTAACACAGCACGTAATTATATTAAATAATCTTTGGCATCAAGCACCTGCCAAACAGGTTCTCTCTTTTCACCTTAATGATAACATTACTAAAAATAGGAGATATTTAAAAGGACCTGGCACCTTAAAATCATTTAATAGCTGAAAGCTATCATCTTGCCTTTATCACAGGTTACAAACTTGGGCAATTCATGGAATCACACTATTGATTTGTAAGAACAATCTTGCCTCAACAGGAACACACTACCATTCTGGGGTTTGTAAACAAAGCTACTTTGGTGTCTTTTACATAAGCTCACTTATCATATGCTGTCACCAAGGGACACAGAAAATATTGTAAGAACACCAACTGGTAGAAATAGATGGGATTATTCACTCTCTAATTGTCTTTGGACTGTAAGATGACAGTTTTTCAGTCACATATACAAAATCCTGGGAATAGACTACTGCTGAAAGTGAGTTATTTACCTATGCATTAAATCATCTGGTTTCGGGTTATTTCCGGGGAATCTCAAGTTTGCCTATGCTCACAGAGGGACCAATTGCCCTGGAACCTTATTTTTGTAAAAGTGTTCACTTGCTATTTTTTTAGAAAATAACAGATAAAATATTAATATCAAAGAACAGCGGTTGTCAATATTCAGTGAGAACAGAGGTTTTTAAATAATGTGTTGTATTACGTATCTTATTGGCTCATTCATACAAATATTCTTGACTTAGATACTATTGTTAATATGTTAATATTTATCACTATTCTTGTTTTTCTAAAAAAATTTCATAAATCTTAATGTTGCAAATTAGTATTTATATAAATACTAATATAAATATATAAATAACTAGTAACAAAGGAGTTGTTGAGATTTAAGAAATACAGCTCAACTATGAAATTATATTATGAAACACAAACTTTTTTATGATTTTGGTGGCGGTGATGNAAATATATAAATAACTAATATATAAATAACATGGTTGAAAGTAAGTTAGGCATCAGGAAAGAGGTTGAATAGTGAGTTAGAAACAGGTCATCTGTCAGCAGTGGTGATGCACAACTTTAATCCCTGCATTCAGGAGTCTGAAGCAGGTGGATCTCTAAGTTAGAAACAGATCCTCAGCCAGCCAGTGGTGATGCACACTTTAATCCCTGCACTCAGGAGTCAGAAGCAGGTGGATCTCTAAGTTTGAGGCCAGGCCGTTTACAGAGTGAGATACACGAGAGTTAGGGCTACAGAGAGAAACCCTGTCTTACAGAACCAAAATAAATAAATAAATAAATAAATAAATAAATAAATAAATAAATGTGGAAGCAAGTGATGTAGAAAAGCCCACTCTTAACCGCTGCCATCGGCATGCCCGTATATACCTATTTCTACCTAGATCTTCATATATGCACACAGATATAAGCAGAATATGCACACACACGCAAAATATGCACCACTATTAACTAGATGTTGAATGGAAATTATTTTAAAAGACCATATTAGTAAGAAATAAAACTAAAATGAATTAAATTAATTGGAATAAAAACTTGTATTATTTGATGAGTGAAGAGCCATTTGGTAAGAGGATGGGTGAACAGAAAAATGTCTTGTTAACACTACATCCCACTTTTTAAGTTCACTTCTTAATGCGGAACATCTGACTGTCTGTGTTTTAACTGTGCCAACTTTTAATAAATATTCCTTCCCTATAGGAAGCTGTGTGAATTTTCATTATTGTGTATTCTAAGTTATTTCTCCAGAAGCTGAGACTCTGATAACCTACGGAAAAGGTTGATTAGTTTTGTTTTTGGTTTGAGAGGTAATTCCAGAGGAATAGGAAAAGAAATGAAAATATAGATGGAAAAGAGGAACAATTCTGGCATCTGGGTAAACAGAGTTCTATCCCACCTGAGTTGTATATGACACTTCCAATATTATGTCCCAGAATATGATGCTCAGTGAAGGAGTTTGGTGACCATTTGAGAGCGTGGGCAACACTAGTGGTTATTCTGTCCTGCCCCATAGCAGGATGTCTTCTCTAGGAGCAAGAATAACATACAAGTGTCATACAATTTCGTAGTAAAAAAAAACAAATATATGTAGAAGTGATAACTACTGAGGTCATATAAATGAAGAACTGACAGCATCAACTAAACTCACAGAATTTGAAGGTTTCTATCCAAACAAACAGATGAGTCCATGACTTGTCCATTATAGATGCAAGGCAAAAGCAGAATAGATTATAAAACGACTTGAAGGAAAACCTTTACACAAATGAAGTTTCTCATTAGTTTCAGTGAATCACCAATGCTATTATTATACCAAAACTTATTGAGTCATATTAACATATTAATTTTGAGGGGCAAAGATATCACAGCTATGAAAGGCTAGCCCCACGACCCAAAATGATGAACACAATTCCATTCATTATGAAAGTATCTCTCATCCCACGGTTCCTTTAACTTTCATTAAACTACTGCAGCACTATAACTGCACATTATAGAAAACTTCTCAAAACTTTATTTAGGCTGTCCCAAAACATCAGCAATAGTTTGTATATGTGAGGATTAAGAGCGTTTATGACTACTGGACTCTACCTCCTGGGGTAGTCTCTAATAGAGATCTATTAGGCATCGAATCATGTTTCAAAAATAATTTGGGCAGAGGACATTGAACAGCAGTTCTTCTGTAATGGTGCATTTTTGTTATGATTTTATTCCAAGCATCTTATTATTTAGGCCATAATAAAAGCCATGTCAAGCAAAGACCAGGCACAAATACAAGGTGTTGTTGCTGGAAAAGTAAATCTGATATTGGATCTTGATAAGCTTTTCAGAAAAGACATGGCAATGTTCAAACCTTTCAAAGGTAGGGAGTTTTGAAAACATCTTGTACTTCCTACTGACTCTTACTAATAAAATATTAAAACAATCAGACAATAAACAAACTTAGAATTTCATTTCCAGATGTGCTTCTTAAATAAAACAAAACAAATGCATAATCAAAGGCTTGCATGTAAGTGTTTGTAGATGGTGTATGTACAACTATACACAGCCTAAACATTTTGCAAAAGGTGCTTGGGTAAACAAATAATGGCATATCATTTTTAAAACACTACTCAGCAATAAAAAACAAAGAGCTAGATTTTTTATTCCCAACTATCTACGATTATTTGCATTAGATGTGGCCCTGTTAGATAGTTGCTGTTCGCTTGGATGATACTCCACACATGCAAACACTGGAAGTCCTCAGTGAACTCAGTGAATTAAAACAGGCAAAGAATAAAAGACAACAACGAAAAGGAACTTATGTTAGAACGGAACTTATGTTAGAACTTATGTTGTGTTATTGTAGAGGAGAGATTTGGAAAAAGTTGAAGTGGTAAAGTTGTGATGTTATAACTAAAAAGCATTGTATACTTCATCCTATACATGTACACATGTATAGATTCTCAAAAAATAGGTCAAAATACAGTTTAAAAAATAAAGAACTACTGACACATAAGACAATTTGTACAAATGTCAAAAACTTGTTGAAGAGTAAAAAAGAAGCAAAAAATAAACATTTATAACTAACTCTTTTGAAATGTGGAGAAGGCCAAGTGGTAAGGGGAAAGAGAGCACACCTGCAGTTAGTTAAATAGCTGGCTGTATTACTTTAACTTTGATTCAGTAGGTGAGTTTGTGGGAAGCAAGGAAATGCACAATTAATTGTGCATGGTTAATGAAATGTTATTGGTGAGTGTGGTACTTGCTTGTCTCATTAAAAACAAGTTTTAAGAGGAACTAAATGCAGTATTGAGCATTAGACAACACTAATAAATGATGTGTTTCCTTTTTTATTTAAAGAATTATTCTGTTTCGTGAGTTTTCAGACTTTTAAGAAATATAAGTATTAATTTTAAAATCATTGGCTAATTTCTACTGTAGTGACAAAATCAAGCAACTCTGTGTCTTTACACAATTAAATTCATTTTCAGCTGTGCACATATTCAACCTCAGTTCATTGTGGATATACATTCATTGATTCAGTCTATACCATGATGCAATCTCTTGAGAATGTCTTCTGATTCACTGTTGTGTAGAAAGAGATAGCTAAAAAATAAATATTAGGAATTACATCCTTTGTCATGTAAGCTGTAGCTCAAGGTTTTTTATATATATTGTTGATACAACTGCAGATAATCTTATCTACTGTGAGAATGTTAGGTAAATATTATTCTACTATTTGTACAATATGATTAAGGATATATATTTAGTTTTCTAGAGATACCCATCTACACACAGAGATAAGGGTAAGTATTATGTGTATATGAAAGAGAACAACTTTAAGGAACTAGCTCAAATAAATACTTGTAATTCTTTTTGTCTGGCCAAGAAGGCTGGCAAGTAAGAAATTTAATGAGACCCTAACATTAAATCTTGAAGCAGAAGATTCTGGAGTTAGATGGTTTTCTTTATTGGATACTGTAGTCCATGTTTTAAGACCTTTCAAGTGCTTGATGAAGACTTCCCCAGGAATGTATGATAACCCTCTATTTGAGACTCCCTTAACTGTAAGCACATATGAAACAAAACGTCATAGATACATTCAGGACAGATGACTGATCAAAGTCTCGATACCCTAGCTAAAATAGATGACCACACATGTAATTATCATATAATGATTTTTCACCTTGGTTTCCTGATTTGAATGGCTGGATAGTTTTTGACTACTAGTTATCAAAATATTCTTATAAAGACTTTAGATTGTGAGGTAGTGTTGATAGATACATGTATATACCTCATAAATTTTCTCTTTTGCTGTATGTCTGATTTTCGAAGATGTCTAAAATAATGATGGCAACTGGTTTTTTATTTAAGTATGATCATTATAAAACATAAATCATTCAGGATTGAGGTCTCTGTTTCATAATTGTTATGAACTTATTTGGGCTCATAAAGAAACAATATGTATATAAACAAGCCTGGTGGCTGAGACAGGTGATCCCAGTTACTTTGACGTCTGAGACAGGAATATTACAAATCTAGGCCAATTAAAATAATTGAAACCTTTTATCAAGACATGCAAGTAGGGATGAAGGAAAAGTTCCATATAGAGCTCTTGGATTGCATTCTGATACCCTGGATTCACTACAGAGTATGCCAAATGTAAATATGAAAAGAAAGAGAGGGGTAGGAAAGGAGGGAGGGAGGGAAGAAGGAAGAAAGAAGTTAAGAAAACACAAAAACACAAAGGAATAAAAAAGGGAAAATCAAAATACTTCACAGAGAGCAAAAGGAACCAGCAACTCATCCATGAAAACTAGATACTGAGGATGTTTTTTACAAAATGATCAGAAGGACATTGCTAAGACCGCAGGGAGACTATCCCAGCCTTCTTTGCCGCAAAAGAAAGATTTCACCTGAGGGTTGTCAAAAGCCATCAGAAATTGCCAACCACAAGGAAATGTATTTCCAACGAACTCATTATTTCCAAAAGAATTCACTTTTAAGATTTAGTAACACTGTGAAGGGAACAGAGAGCTAAGAACTAGGAATAACACAAACACTGCAAGTCAAGTCTCCTGTGACAAGCACCTTCCTTTACTTAGGCTTACACTATTCTCGGCTGATGGGAATGCCAATCATACAAGTTCTCTTGGCATTCAGACGAGCAGAAAGCTAGCATCTTTCATACCCAGGATTTGGGGTCACTGTCCAAGGACTCTAAGCATCCACCTTGTTTTTAGAGCACATAGACTGTTAGGGACGCTTCCATAGCAGTGACATCTAGATATGACTAGTCACAGAGTCAATGGGGGAGGCGGGGACTGCCAGTATCAAGGACATGGTGGGTCCAATTGTCATTTTTTGCACTGTCTAAAACTGAGGACTTCAGAAACTCTGCTGGTTGATGGGCATTCTCATCAGTTTTTATCATTGAAATCCCTACACTTTCACCAGTAAGAAAAGAGCAGTCAGCACACCCCATGTGGATTACCTGATTACCTACAGGTTTTTCCTTTGAAACTTGGCAGTACACACACACACACACACACACACATGTATATACACATACGCGTGTAGGTCCATAGACACCTACATAAGTATATACACAGATATATCTTTGATCTTAGTTCTGCTCTCTTTCTCTGTGTCAGTCTTGATCTATCTTTCCCTTCCCTCTTCCTCCTTGCCTCTGTCTTTTTTTCCCCTCCATTTTTTATTTTCGTAGAGAGTTCTCTGATTGAAACCTATCAACACCAGGTGCATCCATTAAAACACCTATAGCTTTAGCTGACAGAGTGCTACCTGGGCCTTCATATCTAGCTCCTTCTGGCACAGATACGCATGCCACCATTCCCAGTCCCTTTGGAAGTCACAGCAATACATATACAGGCAGCAGATTCCATCCAATCCTAAACATTGGAAAGGTGAGCTGGCTATTATCCATAGCCTGTATAATCAAGCATATGCCATGTGGCTGGTTACAATCACCAGAGCTGCACCCACGAATGAAGCTGTGGGATTCTTGCCAACAACCCCACAACCCCCACCACTATACACATGCCTGTCAAACAATCAAGCATTCACACATCAGCATTCTCGATCCTTAGTACTCACCACAGAGACCATGCATACCGCCAGTCTCACACATAAATAACACATGTTATAAATCGAAACATACATTGTGACACAAAAAGCTCTAATTATAGCACTTGGAGGGTAGCAGCAATGTTAGGAGAACAATTCCATTCTTGGCTGCAGATAAATGAGAGGTCAACTTGGGCTATATGAGACATAGTCCCAAAATCAAATAGCAATTTACAGCTGTTTTACAGGCAATGATACCTTTAAAAAAAACAGTAAAGCATTATTGGGACAATTATAACATGGAAAAATATGCATCATTTTTTTAGTCATGGAAAAAATGATAAAATTAGGAGAAATTAAAGAGAAGAGAAAGGGTAGAATAGAGAATTTGTACCTTGTCTGAACATGGAGAAGCTGAACCGTTCTGGGTATACGTTTTTAAAACAGAAATTTTATTTTCATATTTTATGTTTTTAACATAATAGTGGAGAAAATTTACAAAATTATTTTTCTGTGTGTTCAGCACCAACATTTATTACATTAATTGTACCTGTCCACTTATATTTTTCCCACATAGCATATAGCTGACTAGTAATGTGACATGTATTTATGCTATTTCTAATAGCGTCTAACCACTGCTTTTTTACTTTTGATTTACATTGATAGAAAATATGAATTTTGGTATTTTTCAAGTATATAAACATTTTATTGAAACAAATTTCTTCAACTATCTGAAATGATTTGATTCCTGAAATTCAAAGTATGCAAGTTTTATAAACATTTCCTGGATTGGGGATTTTTGTGACATAGTATAAAGTAGTATTTGTACTTTGAAAATTCAAATGCTTTCTACTCTGAATACTTTTGAGAAAATATAATTGCCTTTCTATTGCTTTTCATCGCTCATAAACTGTTATAAGATTGCTATTCTATAACTTCTCTATGTATATCAGAGTTGTGTAGAAAAATCGTCACATAATTACTAAGTCCATGGGAGCTAAGTCTTGTAAAATATATTATCAGCATCAGAGGAATAAAATCCTTGGCTGTCAAAAGATGGAAATGAGATGATGAAATAGGTTTCTAAAAGGAAGGGGCCAGATGGACATTGAGAGGAGAAAAAAAATCTCTACAGCTTTATATCCTGGGTAAACTAACATGTTTAATATCTGATAAATATTCACTGTGTTTCTGGAACACAAGATCATAGAGTAAGACAGAGAAAATATTGAGAAAACTGTCCTCAAAGCGTTGCTAGCGTATGCAGAAAGAAATCATGTTGAAACAACTCAGAATGTGATTTTTTTGTTAACTGAATAGCAAGATCAATACACATGTGGACATTAAGGCGGCATTGGTACAGACACTTAGAACCCACATGGTGTGGGAGTGAGATCCAATGCAGGTTGATGACTTGAGTCCACGAGTTTGAGAACCCCTTAGGAAACATAGCTGGAATTCTTCTCATAAAAATAAAGAAAAAAAAAGAAAAAGAAAGAAAGAATGAATGAATGAAGGAGAGAAGGAAGGAAGGGAAGGGAGAGGGAGGAAAAGAAGGAGGGAGGTAAGGAATGAAGGAAAGGAGGAAGAAAAGAACAAAATCTGCAGTGTTGTGTGAGGACAGTTTTGATTAGACAATAAGACAGATCTTTTCTGTTAATCTGATCCCTGGAATAATTACTGACTTATGGCTTGGCATTCTACAGATGGCAAAACCAGTGTCACAAAACAGCAAGCATAAATCACCATAACCACTGGTACAGGAACACAACATCCCATAGAATTTAGATACTGCACACAAATGTTATTCACTATTGTCCTCAGTCTGTGAGAACAAAACTGGTTAGAAAATTATGTGTTAAATTATGACATATTTCTTGATTTATTTTTTAGGCAATAGGGAATGGTGAAGATGTCTATATTGGTGAATATCAATCTAAGAAATGAGAATAAATTGAAGACGGGTATGGTAATAAAATCTAATGGCTGGAAAAAAGAAAATATGTCTAATTTCTGGAGGCAAGTACAATAGAGGATGTAAGTAGCTTGGGTGACCCTTTGCTGGTGTTGTTAAAGAAATTCCTGTAAAAGATAAAGTCCTAATGTTTTAAATTTTATTTCATTTTCTAAATTCAATAAAGACTGCACTAAGATAACCTCAGAAGGATTTGGATTAAATTTAACTTGCTCTACTTTTTAATGTCTTTACCTTTGGAGTCTTTTCTTCATCTTCAAAGTGGGTATACACAGTGAGTCCTTTTATGAAAGGTCTCTTTAGGGAGGGAATTGTGGAAGAAGTCATTGCTCAATCATGTGATGCTGTGGTTACTCATGCGGGAATACACCAGCTTTTCACCCCTATCTTGCTGCAGTTGATTTGAGATGACAGCCTTATCCTGTACATTCACCAGAAAGCTACATGTACAGACTCCCACTGAGCCGGCACCTCTCTTACCCATCACGTTTCTTTCCCCTGTGCCCAAACATGGATTTTCACTGTCTATTACAGAAGTGAATTCTTAGCGATGCTCCCTGGGTCCATCTGGCACTAGTCCTAGGAAATGACAGATACTTAGACCAAATTACCCAAGATTGAAAGCACCATTTGTTCAGCTATTAAGTCAATGAAAAGATACTTTGTCAAGAGAAAATATGCAGGAAGGCAAAAATCTGTAAAAGATCAACATCTTTTCTCTTTGTCTTGGGAGAATAAAAATACTAACCCTATGTGATAAATATTTGAAGATGCTTTGAAATTTGCTTAAGTTAAAAATACAACGGTCCTCTGAGATGGTATTTTCTTCTGCATTCTAAGTGTGTAATCCTCCTTACATAAATTTTTACTCTTTAACAGCTGTTGAAACAAAGAACACAGGTTTCCCTTGACTTAAGTGTACTGAAGTGACATATTTCGAATTCTCATCCCTGCTACAAAATTAACACGGGAGTCAGTAAGGTAATGAGCTAAATTTAAGAAGATATAATATTCTAAATTGAGGACGATCTGAACCAAAATCTGTTTCATCTGCTCTCGTATTCTGTTTTAACATCTCATTTATTCTCCTATTCAAATTAAAAATTCACCAAAGTTAAAATGAAAAATGGTCTTCTTGTTATTTCATTTATCTCTCCTATAACTCAGATTAGCGATAAAATGCATTTAAACTTGGTTTCAGAGTATGGTATGTTGTTGGAGCATGACGATAAACGTGTTTTGATAGTAGTTCTGGGAACTGCTTACCTATAGAGGGTAAGCAAGGAGAAAAATCAGGGTTTCACTGCTTTTCGTTTCTCACCTCTCTCTGACTTTTCTAGTTGCCTTATATCACATGTGGAGAGATAATTCACAAGACACAGTATATTTCACAGTAATAATGACATAATTCTATAGTTCTCTGTCTTTGTGGTTTCACGTCTTGTGTTAGCACTCTGGAACACATGGTGAAAGTTGGGCTGTGATCAGGGATGTTTAAGATCAATTTATCCTTCTTTCTGTTCTTTGTTATTACAATGAAAGTGTCCAGCAGAAAGTTGTTTGCAGGCAATCCTATGGTTATAGCACGAATTGACCTTATTCTGGTCTCAAGGTAGGATGTTTCTCCCCTTTTCTTATCCCATTTGACATGTTGTGTTGTAACCATGCATTTTTGTTCTGTCTCCTCACAAAGAAGATGTGGACTGTGCTTGGCATTTCTCTATCCTTTGGGCATAGAATCAGGTCAGACATGGGGCAGAAAACAGGAAAGCATTTGTCAAATATCTGCAATGAAGCATGCAGCCATCCATGCATGGGTGGACAAATAAATTGTGTTGTTTAGGGTAAATGCCAGAACTCACAAAAACTGGTGATACTCAACTTACATAGAACTTTGCATGTTCATTACTATCTAAGGAAAACACTATGCCCAGTAATAGCTAGCTGTCTATCCCTTTTCTTACAACAATAACAAGGGCATGCAATTTCTTATAACCTATTGATAACAAGTTATAAACATGTATATGGTTAAGAGAAAATAATTATTCCTTATTACATATGCTATTGGCACATTCAGAATCCTAAAAGTATAGTGAACTGGATGTCTCTGTAGTAAAAAAAAAATAAATGACATTTCTTTGTAGTTCCTTCTTTTGGCAGAATCACTAAATTTTTGGCTTCCAGGATATTTTTTTGTTGCTGTTAATGGCAACTGTTTCCAGCAATCAATAAATGTGAATGAATACTTGGAAGCATTGGAGGATAAAATTACAAACCCAGTGTTCAAACACACAGCTAGAAAAATTATTATCTGATTACTGTTCGGGTCAGTTTTACGCACATTGCTTTTAATTATTTGTATTTTTCCCAAAGGACACATCAAATCTATTTTGTTACAGTAGAAAATCTCTGCAACTATTATTCCTTATTTTATTACCCTTAGATTTTTTTAAACAAGTTATACTGCCATGCTCTTGCCATCTTATTTAAGGAACGGAAGATTTTGAGGCGTGTATTCTTTGCCACAGATAATAATAGCAACTAGTGCAGGGCCAGGGTCCATATGGGCCTGTTTCCTGAAGTGGGTGTAGAATGGATAAGCATTACTATATCTTTCTTACTTAGGGTCAGAGAGAGTTAGTCACCATACAGATAACACTTCAGATGCAGCTTTATTTCAAATCATGTTTTTTTATGATCATTACTTAATGTAAACATTTCCTTAGCTTTCTTTTTCATCCTTTATAACATTGAGTAATAGTAATGCTTTTCCTTGTCTATATGAATCACCTGAAACAATTTATCTGGTATCATCACTCCCCAGCGAAACCGAAATGTTCCTCTGTATGTGTCATCCATTAGGATTTTTTAATGTATTCTTTAGTTTATACATTATAAATACTTAAAACTTGAAAGTATCACACATTGGGGTAAAAGTATTAAGTAATAAATTGTTTAAAAATAGTCCGGTGTTCCTTCTTTTAGTCTCACTTTAAAAGAGGCACCGAATTCTTTGCCAATTTGGAATAAGACAAAGACACCTGAATTCACTTAGCTCTTTGTTTGGTGATTAGTTCTGTGCACCTAGGTGATATGTGAATCCTAGTATCTTCTGAATAATCAAATTTAAAACTTATATATGGTTATATTTAATAATACACAAATAGAGATGGGCTGATCTCATTCAGACTTAATGATATTTTCCCTTTCCATTGAATAACTAGTAATTATTTCTACCGTTTTATCTATTTTAAGTTAAACTCAGCACTGAACCAAGAATTGAAAGTAAGAGTGAAAATGGTGGGGCTAGGAAAGTAAGTGGCCAAACAAAGGTGTTACTACCCCAATGAAGTATTAATGAAAGGTTTTAGACAGAAGTTTCTGTCCTGCCTGATCCTGTTGCAGTTCAGTTCCAAATAAACACTCAGAGGTATATATTAAGTATAAATTATTTGACCTCTTAGTTCAGGATCATTACTATCTATTACAACCTAAACTAACACACAATTCCTGTCAATGTTTAGCCATATGGCTTGGCACATTTTCTCAGTGAGGCATTTTCATCTGGCTTTCTCTGTGTCTGGCTGGTGACTGTGTCTCCATGTTTCCTTTTCCTAGAATTATCCTTGTGTGACTGTCCTCAGTATATTTTCTTTCTGGCTACTGGACAACTAGCGTTGTATTAAACCAATACAAATGACAAATTATTGCAGTGTACAAGAGTATTATCCTACAGGAAAGGAGCTCCTTGAGAAGCTATTAACTTGCAATCCAAGTAAAGTACATAAGACTTAGTAATACAGCACATGTGGTACAACAAATCAAAAGGGAATTCTGAGAACTAAAATGTTAATCAGGGCTTGTGACAGGGTCATGGGGAAGAAGAAGTAAAGAAGGAAAGTTAATCAAAACTAAAGAAGTAGGTGAAGAGGCCTTATGAAACAACACTAATTTATAAGCTAACTAAAAATATTTTTAGAAAGTTAGAAGGGAGGTATTTCATGTAAATAAATAATTCTGACTCCAGGATACAGACATTGTTAAGAGATCAACCGTCTTATCCGTTACTGGACTCTATGTGATATACCAATCTTCCATTCAAGGGTTGTCCACTGATGCAATAGTGACAAGATTATTTATAGCAGTATCTAGCCACTTCCTTGATAGAAATGAGTCTTGCTACAAAGACAGGGATCCATGTCTAGTACTGTAAATTTGGAAAACAACAAAAACAAACAAAAATCCTTGACTAGATAAGTCATAGGCCTTATGAAAGACTCTACTGATATTTTTCAAATGATTATTTTGTTCAAATACTTTCTAAATATTGATGATATCCAAGGTTTTATGGTGTATTCAACCTTGGCCAGAAAGGCATCTTGTTGCAATGGGTAGTGTTTGGTGTGGAGACTCATTACCATCTAAAACGCTGAGAATAAGGGACTGATTTCTCATCTGTAGATGGAATATCTATATAACCCCTCCTCTAAGGATTAGGTAACAATGTGGAAGAGGAGACAGAAAGATAATAAGGCCCGGAGGGCAGTGAGGAAAGCTCTGAAATTATGTCCTATTAGCTCTTGATTAGATGAACTTATAGCAGTTGTGGTTACCTGTAAAAGACCTGCACCAAATTCTATCATGAAGGTAAGAGACGGTATTGAGTTACCTTCGAAAACTGAAGAGTTATTGGTAAATGTCTTTAACAGGGAAGGGGAGTGAATTTTCTTTAGTAATGTGACTGTTGCTTCTCCTTGGCCCAGCGGATGACTCCCAACCATGTGCATATACGGCCAGCACTAACTAGGCTCAGTGACTTAGATAAATGAACAAATAAATAGGATGACATATAGCTGGGAGGGAGCTGTAAAAAGGTTCCTGGGGACTCTTAGACTGGAAAATGATGGGTGGGTATGATCAAATCATTATAGGAAAGCATTAGCTTTTTCTATAATAAAAATATACTTTAATGAGAGACAAGGAGAAGGGACAGAAAGGGAGAATAGACCCTGATATCTGCCTCTGGCTTTGGATGGAGAAGTCCAATTTTGATCTGTCCCAAAGATTAGAACATTACATACTTTTGACTCTCCTTTAAGAAGAAGCCTGTAATTCAGCTGTCCAGGGACTGCCCAGAAGAATCATGACTCCCATAAAGATACACTAAAGAATTGGGATGACTAAGTATCCCCTTAAGAAATAATGTACTTGTCCTTTCTTAACAGCCCTTCTGAAGCAGTGCTTTGATCAAGGAACACTAAGAAAACTATTTCCTTTTCTGTGTTCCACATTTGAAAAGCATAACTTTCTCCCTGTTTATTTCTCTTTTTTCCTTGCAATATTTATAAAGACTAAGCATGCTTTCATAGACACTTAGGGATTTTCTCATCTAAAATAAAACTAGCAAACAGAAAACATTTCTTCCCACTTCAGTTTCAACAGTGTGGTTGCTGATAGGTTCCTATTACAGAGTATAGGGCTTTGGTTTCCTCTGTGCCTCTTCTCAATTTCCTCCTCTCAGAAGCTACTGATATTTACCCTCCTGCTACTTCTTCTATTTTTTCTCTTAAACCTCAAAAAAGGTGTTTTTATGCTTCAAAAGGACAAAAATGTTTTTTAAACCTTTTATTTATAATGATGGTTTGATTTTTGTTTTGCTTTCCTATAATTTTGATTACAATTTTCGCCAAAAATACCTTTGTGTTGAAGGGCATGTCTTCCACATAAATACTGGGAGATAGTAGAGCCTTTAAGAGGTGGAGTCTGACAAAAAAGCTAAGGTCACTGGAAGTTTGGAACTCTAGTTTTTCACAACTTGTGTTTCTTCTAAGCCGTGAGATAATGATGTGTAATTCCCCTCTGTATGCTGTGAATACCATAGGTAAATAAAGGACCATCCTGGACCTGTGTAGGGCCAAAGAGAGGTAGGCAGTGAAAACTATACTGAATGCTAGGAGATAGAAGGTGGAGTCAGGAGACACCACATAGCCCTTCCAGAGACAGTCACTGGGGACAGATCTTTACCTGGTAAGACACAGCCACGTGCCGATACACAGATTAATGGAGATGGGCTAGTTTAGGATATAAGATTTAGCCATAAATACACTTAAGCTCTTGGTCAAACAGTATCCCATACAATATGGTTTATGTGTGATGATTTTGGTTCTGAGCAGCTGGGAACAAACAAGCGGCCACCTTAGGAAAAGATAATGCTAAGGTCCACCCTGCATTTCTGCCATGATACATAGTTTCTTACCAAAAGTTCAAGACAATGAAACCAACCATTTATGTACTGGAACCCTCCAAAGTTGAGTATAAAAAGACACTTTAAGACACTAGGATCGGGTCTGGAGAGATGGCTCAGAGGTTAAGAGCATTGCCTGCTCTTCCAAAGGTCCTGAGTTCAATTTCCAGCAACCACATGGCTCACAACCATCTGTAATGGGGTCTGGTGCCCTCTTCTGGCCTGAAGGCATACACACGGACAGAATATTGTATACATAATAAATAAAAAAATATCAATTAAAAAAAACACTAGGATCAGTTATTATTTTTATAGTTACATAATATGCTCTAACAAAAGTTTATTTATAATTTTCTCCATTTTGTTTTCTTAATTTTTTCTCTAAATTTGCATTCTTACAATTTATAAGAAATCACAATTGGAAAATGATGCCAACACCATGGTAGGACTCAGTCCCCAATATTCTATTGATGAGAAGCGGAGTTCACTTGGAGATGCAAGGATCATGAGGACATAGACCTCTGGAATAGGTCAGTGTCCTTCTACTCCAGCGATTCTCAACCTTCCTAATAAGTTGACTTTTTAATACAGTTCCTCATGATGTGGTGACTCTAACCACAAAGTTATTTTTGTTGCTACTTCACAATTATAATTTTGCGACAGTTATATGATAATGTAAATATCTGGGTTTTTTTATGGTCTTAGGCAATGCCTCTTAAAAGATCCTTCAAACACTACAGGGTTTGTCATCCACCAGTTGATTTACAGTAGAATCTATTATGCAGGAGATGGGTGAATTTTGGTTCTCCAAGGATAAGAATAGACCCGTCTACAGTAAATATACACAACCCAGGTTCTCTCTTCTGTACATAGCTGTCTGCTGTCTGCTTTGTACCTGATGTTCAAGCAGAACATGTTCCTTGGTAAACTCCCAGGAGATGTTGGCACTTTGTTCTGACTTACTCGTCTCTACAAAGAAGTAAATATAAACGTTTCCTCATAATTACCTATTTTCAGGTAATCTAATGCAGCGACATACAGTTCTCTAATCTATAAGAAGACTTCTACTATATTCAGAGAGTCCGGTTTTATCCCATGCTTTTTCAGTCCCAGGGAACCCTGACTGCTCTTTGGACTGGAGAGGGAGAGGGAGAGGAGTGGGATGTGGGATGTGGGGAGTGGGGGGAGGGGGAGGGAAAAGGGAGGCAGGGAGGAGGCGGAAATTTTTAATAAAATAAAATAAAAACAAAAAAAGAAGACTTCTACTTTATTTAACAACTCCTTTAATTGCCTGCTCCTACCTGTGCTGTTTTCATTTGTTTCTCCCTTCCTTAACCACAGTATTCATGCTCTTTTGCAATTAATGTATTATCTTTATACAGCTGACTTTCTTACTGGACATTATATTGTTGTTTTGTGTGTAGTCCATAGATTTCCATTTTTAGAGGAATGGATGCTTTGTCGGGTCTTAAAATTGTGTATGGTACGGAAAGAGAATGCATGATGAAAAGCTGTAGTGAATTTTGAAGGAAAATCACACAGCTGAGAAGTTAAGGGGGCCTAAGCCAACCTCAGCACTGCTGCTGAGAACTTCAAAAACCCGAGGAAAGGCATGCTGCTTTAAGCATGAGTCTTCACACCCATTTGTAAACAAGGGAGAAACTGATAAAATGGATGTCAGCAGCAGTCAAAACTCCTTACCCTTGATTATCTAGCGAGTGCCTTCCCTGGTTCTGTACCATCTGTCAGGGTGTGTACTTGTTAGCATTTGTATTTCATTCTATACTGCATCCTGGCCTTGATTCTATGGTACGTGGTTCTCAAAGACTATAGTCATATTATAGACAAGAAAATTGTGAACTAGTTGAACTATAACTACTAAAGAGCATATTGAGACATCTAAAGTGAATATGCACAAGCATTTGAATAAGTAGTTTTTAAGACACCATTCCTATTCATGAACTTAAAATTAGCAGTTGTTAAGCAAGCCAAAGAGATAATTTTTAGTGTTAGATGAGTATTTTTTTTTGCTCACAACTGGTAGCAATATTAGAAACACTTTCGTTTATTACTGCTGAGCCCCAGAAGCTCAGCTCCTCTAAAGGTCAGCTAGAAATTTTCAAAAGGGCAAAGCTGATTCCATGCAAGTGACTCTTGTACAGGACGATGTTAGAGATGGCTTTCTGATATTCCTCTCTCCTTAAATGTGGCAATGTTCAAGGTTCTTTACATTCCCATCTAACTGTCCTTCTCCAACTATAGCTAGTAAAATAAACATTGCCTTATACTCTAAGGTGAGTGATGTGTTTCATCTAAAGCATAAGCAATAAATGTAGTTATTGGAATATTGTTGCATATGTTATATGTCTTATTTGTTTAGATAAGCAAACATTAATGAGTCAGAATGAAATGTGCTGCATTCAGAAACTATAAGTTGGATATTTTCCTTTCTGCCATTCTTGTTGACATTCCATCTACATAGCTATGCATGTTAATCTCTGTATTCAAAGAAAAGAAATAGATTAATTATGAAGCAAATATGTAAGTCAATAGCAAATGTTTAATATAATTATAATTGGCTTATAAAATACTGTGTGATATGGAAAAATACTCAATATGTATCCTTAAAGAAATGCAAAATATGCAGAGAATAAAATGAGCATTATAGTTTAATAAAAAAAATTCTAATGTACACTTACTTTAATTTTTCTCTTGAAGAAATACAGGAAGCTATAAGGATGCAGTACCTGAAATATTGATGGAAGAGTAAATGATAAGTGATTTGTTTTTTATTGCATTATTTATGTAAATCGCATCAATCCCCTCTCTCCTTAGATGAGCAGTTAGGTTAATTTTAGAAGTCCGTAAGCCTGTGTAGGAGATAAATATTTAGAATTTAATTTCTATACATGTAACAAGCAACAGGCTTACATAACACCGAAGACATTTTGTTATAAATTTTGGAAG
This sequence comes from Alexandromys fortis, assembly GCF_014885135.2. Lineage (NCBI taxonomy): Eukaryota > Metazoa > Chordata > Mammalia > Rodentia > Cricetidae > Alexandromys > Alexandromys fortis. The sequence goes on from NW_026067927.1 coordinate 8,853,365, forward strand.
TGAGAGGCACAAGATGAGCAGAATTACTAAAATATGAGAAATCCTGGTGAAAGCAAGAAAATAACTAGAGCCAGAGCATGCCACACACCCTGTCATTGCTCTCTGAAGACCTAATGGCTCATTAAAACAAAAGAGATGAAAATTATATGTCTAGGCCTGAGTGAAGTCCTTCTAGAGATAATTTTATTGATTTAATGGTAATAAATTTCCTGAAAAAAATTCACCTTCTAAGAAGTTCTGTATGTGACAATGTTTGGAGATCAAAATGCTATTATTGTTCCTGTAAAAAATAGGACTTGTTTGATGTCATTTTCACAAATAGCAGATTAGCTTTGCCAAAACTCACTAGTATAGGATTCCTAAATTATTGGATAAACTTAACAATAATTACACTCCATTACTTAATTATACTTATAAGAAATAATTTATTTTAGTTCTCAAACAAAGCTATCTAGAAGCTAATAGTAAAAGAACATAGAGATGTTATCAACATCCTGATACTCTCATTCAATCCCACTCCAATGAGACATTATTTGTGTAGTCTCAACCTGACAAAATCAAGTATCATCACTGAGACACTGAAGTGATCAAATTCTGATGAAAGGAAGAAAAAAAGTGTGTGTGTGTGTGTGTGTGTGTGTACTACAATAAATGTATGTATATATGTATGATATGCAAATATAGGAAGTGTGTGTGTGTGTGATAAGAGTGAATAATGAAGCTGCTTTCTAGGCACTATTTCTCAGTCCTTCCCTCATTCTTATATAGAGAGAGGAGAGGATGTTACTTCCCTGTATCATAGACTATCCTGTAAAGATAATGGCTCACCATTGGTAAAGACACATGTTTTGTAATACGTCACAATTTTTTAATCCCATATTGCTTCTCTTGTCTTGACTTGTTTTATTAACATATAGATAAGAAACTAAGATGGCAGATTTAAGAAGAATGAATTTACACTGCGAATAGTGAACATAGAGGACTAGACATTGGGTAAAATGTAGTACTGAGTTATTAAGTGTAAGGTATATTGTATCCCACTATAAGTAATTATTTATGGTTTACTAAGATAAGGATAGCATAAGAATGTAACCCTGTGCATAAGATCAGTTACTGTGCAAGCTTGAGGAACAAATATTAATCTGCAGTATTCACATAAAATTTGGGGTGACCTTGTTTCCTGTAACATAAATTCTAGTTGGTCTTACTAATAAATCCACTGAGTCAGATTTGGCATAAATGCTGAAAGATCAGAGAAGAAGGGAGATAGCCACTAGAGAGACTTTTTTTTCTCTACCAAATCCTCAGACTCAACGGAACAAGCTCCTGTCTCCTCCCAACTTATATTTCTCTCTCTGCCCAGCCATATCCTTTCCATCTACACCTCCTAAGTGCTGGAATGAAAGCTCCCAAATACTGGAATTATAGATATGAGTCATCACTGCCCTGCCTGTTTCTCTTTTGGATTGGGTCAATTTCTTGTAACCCATGGTGACCTTGAACTCACAGAGATACTGCTGTGTCTGTCTCCAGAGTGCTGGGATTAAAGGTGTGTACCACCACTATCTGGCCTCTGTGGCTCACTAAGGTGGGTTGCTCCGCATTCTGTTCTTCAGACATGTTTTATTTGTTAACACAAAAACAAAATATCACCACAATTTCTCTATAATCCCAGTATGAGAAGAAGATAAAAGTAAATCCTGGGAGCTTAATGACCTTGATTGCAATAGCCAGGTTCATGTTAATGAGAGAATTTCTCAATTGAGGGGATGGGTAGAGGAAGATACACAATGAAGTTCTCTAACTTCTGCATATGTGTTCCTGAACATGTGTATCCACACACCTGTGGGCACACACATACATACACAGTATAGAGCACACACAATAAAAAAGAAGATATCTGTAGGAAAATATTGTTTTAGAAACAAATTGTGTTTCCCTTTCTTCTGCAGTTCAATAAAAATTGTCTTGATGTCTGTAAGTTTGTAAATTCTTATTCAGCCTGGTAACATATGTCTTCAATAACAGTGTATCAGTGCTTCCTAGGACACTAAGTGGAACTATAAATGCTTTCTGTGGTTTTATGAGTTTTTCATCTATTATTATGTGACTTCAGAAAAACTGAAATATGGAGCTAGAAAAAATGAACACATCTGATTTCTATTTGAAATAGGTAACAAAAGAATACAGTAAGATTTTGAATGGCTAGTACTGATATTTCATATCCAGTGAAAGGGTAAATTATTATTTCATTTTTACACTTATTAATTAATTAATTTCTTTCTCTCATTCATTATATGCTACCTTCCATTTCTCTCCTTCTCCCTCCACACACCCCCTCTCCCCCATATCTATTCTTCCATTGCCCTTCAGAAAAGAACAGATCTCCAAGGGATATAAACTGAACACAGTATAAATAGTTACAATAGGATTAGACCACAGTCTCATATCAGGGCTAGACAAGGCATCACAGTAGGAGGAAAAGCATCCCTAGAGAAGGCAAAAGAGTAAGAGACACCTCCACTCCCATTGTTGGAGTCCCACAAGAACACCAAACTACACACATGCAACGTATATGCACAGGACCTAAATCAGACCAGTACAAGCTCCTTGACCATCACTTAAGTCTCCAGAGCCCCTATGAGCCTTTCTTAGTTGATTCTGTGGGCCATGTTCTCCTGGTTACTTGACATCTCTCACTTCTACAATCCTTCCTCAGGATTCCATGAACTCCATCTAATAGCTGACTGTGGGTCTCAGCATCCTCTCCCATCAATTTTAAAATAAAGTCTCTCTCATAAAAATTGGGCTAAGGGAGGGAGTGGGAATTTGGATTGGTACTTTAAAAAATCTAATATAAAATTATCCTGAGTGAACTAACCCAGACAAAAATCGATACATATGGTATGTATTCACTCATAAGTAGATACTAGCTATAAACAAAGGACACTGAGCCTAAGGTTCATGATTCTAGAGAACCCAAGTAATAAGGTGAGCCCAAAGAAAAACATATTTAGATCCACCTGGAAATTGGAAACAAACAACCTCACCTGATAAAATTGGGAGCATGGGAGTGGGAGAAGAGGGGGAGGTAGAAGGGGAAGAGGATGGGAGAGCAGGAGGGTTGAGAAGAACTTGAGGGAATTGGATAGTTGAGATAGAGGAAGAACAGAGATGAGAGCAAGGAAAGAGATATTTTGATTGAGGGAACCATTATAAGGTTAGCAGAAACCTGACTTTAGAGAAATTCCCAGGAATCCACCAGGATGACCCAGGCTAAGACCCTAAGCAATAGAGGAGAGGGGGCCAGATCTTGACTTGCCCTGTAGTTAGGATGATGAATATCTTAAAACAAAGAACCAAGCTAGGTTATTGAGCCAGGTCACTGGCTTAATCCTGTTTCTGTAAATGTCCCAGGTATGGATCTGATTATTCTCCTTTGGAGTTCACTGTCTCAGGCCTGCTCTGGCCTGGGTTGTTGTCTCAGGCCTGCTCCAACCTTCAAGTATGTCTCGTTAAATGCAATCTGAGTTAATTAATAGGAAACATGTGTTTCTTGTTATCATGAAACACACAAAGTTGAGTCTTAAAGAGATCATAGTGTCATAAAGTGTCATAGGTATTTTAATTCATTTTCAAGTTTAAGTCTACAAAGTCAAATTCTTTAAGTAATCACATGTCAGTTCATATTTTGCAATTTTTAATTACATAAAGTGAAAACTATCTTTTAGTTTATGTAAACTACATCTCATTTTTTCCTTTTATTAGAGGACAGAATGAGAAAGTTATTTATAATTACTGATCAATTGGCAAAGAGCTGATAAAATGAATCACTCTCTGAATTGATATTCAAATTTGGTTCTTTTTCCACTAGAAAAATTGCAAAGTATTTGATGATCTCAAACACGTAGAAATAATACGAAATCCTGGAAAGTTTCATGTTAACTCACCAGAGACTATTTATTTGGAACAATGAAGAGATTCAAAGGGTAGAACTCTATTGCTTAGAAAAGTAATTCTCACCTTTGTTTGGTGGTAGTTTTCAAAAGACAGAGAAACATATTATTTTCCTAGTTCATAAAGAATAAATTGAATAATCATGCTTGAAAAATTAGAATTATATCAAGAAAAACAAGGACAAGAAATATCATGTTGAAAGTCATAAGCTAACGTAAGATGACTTTAGATAGATTTACGAAAGTTAAGTAAGAGAAAAAAAATTTAATAACTTTGTTATTGGATCTATTACAGCTTAACTGAAGTAAGTTGACAGTTTATCCTCAAAATTAGGACCCTTGTCAAGGAGAGATAGCCTGAACAACAATTACACAGAGACAAGGAATAAGCCAAACCATTTCAACAAAGTACAATCTTCATTTATATTGTACATTTTATACCAGACTACTTAGAGATATCATTGGATATATTTGCTTCCTACTCATTATTCTTTGTATTTTGCCTTATCTGTTATTAAAATATTACATCCTAAAATCCTGAGTAAATACTTATTTTTTTTCATTTGTAGCAACTGAAATTTCTCAATGCTCTAAACTGTATTCTATCAACACAAAAAATGGGTTTTCTTGGTACGTAACCATGATTAGAAAGCATTGCTCTTTTCCTTTGTCTCTTTTCTTATACCACTGATTGAAAGTGAAAAGTTTCATAAAGAGCCTATTTCTTCTCCAGTATTGTTGACAATTTAGCTGCAAATAATATTAGAAATTAAAGCAGGAATTATCTCGTTGTTATCAGCTCACAGCCAATGATACACTTGGAATGGGTGAGATAAGAGTTCCAACAATTTGTTCTGCCTTCACACAAAAATGAATACATTGTGACATTAATCCTATACTTTTACATGCCAGGAGAATTTAACAGGTTCTACATGAAGCTATCAAGTACGAAACAGAAGTATATATCCTTTCCCTTGAAGTTCTAAGGAAGATATGAGTAAAAGAGATGAGTGATCAATACCCATTTGGTACCACAATCTTAGCCTGTTTCTAAAGATCATTTTGTTTATATGTGTTTACTCTTCGGTGTGTGTTTGAATAACTGTTGTCATCAAAATAAATGAACTCAAGGCAGCATGCTCTTTCCATTGTTACAAGTATAATACATGGTCACAAAAAGGAGTCATTCACAATACAAAATTACTACAATGGGCCCTATTTACAGAAGCCAGAAGAATGTCCTCGTGGATACCCGATATAGTGTTTCCATCAAAAAATGTTGAAATTCTTTGTGAATTTGCGAGCACTGAAGATTTGTTTCATACACTCATCAGTTCTTTTTAAGAAGCAAGTGATGTCTGCTTTTAGATATAGCTGGAAATCAATGACTTCTTTGAGGAAATAAAAGCAGATTCTAAGAGAAATACAAAGTATAAAACAGTACCACTCAGCCTACTAGGAACAGAGATGCACTGGAGCCTGGGTCAAGATGATTCCTTGGCTCAATATAATTATTTCCTCCGAGTTTCTTGGGATACAATTGTGACACAAAATATATAAATAAAATAAATAAGAACTGCCAATATGGCTCAGCAATATACTGTACAATTCTGACACCTAAGTTCAAGCAACATTTCCACATTTTCCACAATACATAATTAAAGGAAAGAACCAACCCCAGATAGTTGTTCTCTAACTTTCATATATGTCCCATTGTACCTATGTACCAACACTGATATCATACACATATAGATTCAAATTAAAAGATATATATTTATATACATGAACACAAATATTTAAGATATGTAAAGTGTTGTGATATCCATATATTATTGAATGCACATAATTTAGGTGCTCACTGTAAAATTATTACTTTGATCCTGCTAACTGGCATAACATCATTTTATTTACCTAGTATCTGTGTATATATGTTTGTGATCAGGAAACTTCAGTTTCACTCAACAAGTTGCAGTTTTACATTATTAATAAACCATGTTCCATTCTTGGTTTTGCCCTCTAGAACTCATACACTTACACATTGATAATTTGTACATCACTTGATCAATTTGTCTCCAATTTCTCTTTGCTCCTTAATATTGGTAATCACTACTCTATGCTTTATGTTACGTACTTGGCTTTTTATGAACTCCAAATAGAAGAGAGATCATGTACTGTTTGTATTTTCATGTTATCTGATTCAGTGCAGTGCAAAGTCCTTCTGGCTCAAGTTTGCCTGCGTGTGTACATCAATTTGTTTGCTCTCATGAGCCTATTTGCTACTCTGGCATTTCTTAGAATTTTAATTTGTTTGTTTTTTCTATATACAACATCCTATAATTCCTGCTTAGATCTCCTATGGTAATACTGACCTTCTGTTGGCCTTCTTATCCTCTGCTCTTACCTTTTCTATGCATATTTGACTGGTCTCGTTTTTATCCTCTTATTTATGAATGCATTTAACCTTTGATAACCTGCATATTAAACAGAATGGAATTTTTAAATATATTTGGTCTTTTTTATTCTTTTTTATTTCTTCACGACTTTAAATATGAAATAAAATATAATCCTGCTTTGCAATATACATAGTTTTAAAACTATGAGTTATCAATACAAACAAAAACTTCCAAGGCCATTTAAACATTTTAAATGTGGCAAAATAGTACAAGAGAAATAGTTTATCTATCTGTCTCTAATACTAAATATGGTAAAGTCCACATTTTAAAAGGAACAAAAAATTTACTTTCACTGGATATTTCAGAAATGCTCCATAGACTTTGATACCCACAATCTACTGGGATTCTTAGTCAGTGGCCAGTTTCTCTTTCATTTTACTGCCAGCTACTGAACTGATTTCCCTAAGATAAAAGATCCACCATTTTATTCACTGATATAAATACTTTCTGTGTTTCCTATTGCTCCAGAAAAGACCACCAATTCATTAACATATGGAAGGATGTCCTTCATTCTTTCATAATTTGCACAACCTTCACCTTTCTGCTTCTGTAGCCTTGTTTTAACTGATACACAACCAGTACCCTAAGCTTTGGCAACTCTGCTTTCACTATCCTTATTTTCACTTGTATATCAGACACTCTTTTTAGCTTGTAAGATAACATTGAAATATAGAATATGTATAGAACTTTCAGTCTTCTCTGATTTTAAATTCATCAATTCTCCATTTACATAATCTGTCAAACTGTATCATTATGTTTTCCATGCCCTTGATGCTCCTTTTTTATGTCATGGAAAATATTCCAAAAGAAACCCAGGGTAAATATTAAGTCTTATAATTGCATCTTATAAGACATAAAGAATTTCCTAAGGCAAACTAAGAAATAAGAAACAGTATATAAACTATCAATCAGTACAATGAAATTTTAAATACATAAAACTTGGGTGATTGTGGAAAATTCATGGGAGGAGTGAGTGGGGCAGTAACTTATTTTTATAGTGGAGTTATGGCTAATAGAAATTTCTTATTAAGAAGGACTTGAATGAGCATATGCAGCAAGAAGATGAGAAAGATATTTGAAGCACATGGATAAAGATCTAAAATGCCTAGAGTAACCTCGTATATTTCTCTCATGTTTCAAACAAAATATCAAAAACAACAAGGTAATAGCCTAGCTAGAATACGGTCAGCAGTTGGTTATTAGAGGAAGAAAAGTCACACCTTTGCTTCCTTAGAGAAGTTAGAAACCATTGTCCATACATATTTTTCCTTTGGTAGTCTTATAAAGACTTATATATCATTGTGAAAACACTTTTTGATATACTCTTTTTTTTTGTGTAGTACATATCAAAGCTCTGAAGTCATTGTGAGAATCCTCCACATAAAGTTTACATATTTTGCCATATATCTATGTAAAAATAACCAGGAAGGAAAATACTATGTAAAGACACATCTATTAATTCATGAATTCATTTTTAATTCTAGAATTGCTTCCTGAGAATACAATGATAATACATGTAGCAAATCTCTGCATTGGAGAGGATATTTTAGCAGTTTGGGACTTTATTACAAAACTTACAACTATGCATGTTTGAGCAAATAAAAAAGACAATGTCTCCTGAGTAAATTAGGAGCATGGGAACCTTGGGGGAAGGTTGAAGTGGGGAGGGGAGAGGCAGGAAGGAAAGCAGAGAAAAATGTAGAGCTCAATAAAAATCAATTAAAAAAAAGATTGGCCATTAACCAGGCAGGAAGTGCAGGTGGGTCAATCAAAATGAAGAGGTTGGGATGAGGAAGGGTGAAGTGAAAGGAGTCACCAACAGATGCAGAGAAGCAAGAGAAAAGGGACCAAGCCACATGGCAAAGCATAGTTAAGAAATATGGGTTATTTAAAATGTAACCAGCAACAGGCCTGAGCTATTGGCCAAGCATCTACAATTCAAAAAAATAGAATTAAATTTTTAATACAAAGCTGAGTGATGTTACACATACCTAATCCCGGTATTGGGGAGGCTGAGGCAAGAAGATCATGTATTTGAGACTAGATTGTTCTTCATTAATGATGTAATATACTTTAATACTATTTCAATGAACATGTTTTAAGAGATATGTTATTAGTAATGTACACATATATTTGTGCATAAAAGCAACAATAGTAAGTATGAAAAATCTTAACTTTGCTGATATGTTAAGAATCTTAGCATTTGCCTTAAGAGCAGTGGAAAATAAATAGTTCCATGATTTAGTTACAAGATGTACAGGAAGCTCCTAATATAATTAAGTGTCCTCTAAGATGAAAATTACCAAGGAACAGGATATTAATATACCACAAATAATGTCATGAGGCTAGGCACAAATTCTGGTTTTAGTATAATTGGCAGAGCTTCTGCCTAAGATACAGCTATTCTGTTATACCCTACTGATCTCTAAACCCGAAATACCTGTAGAAAAGTCCACTGGGGTTAAAAAAAGGCAAAAGTAAAAAAAAAAATCCTCAAAATGTGTAATTTATCTTCTCCTTCCCCTCTCTGGGTATAAGCTTTTAATATTTTGAAAGCTGTATATATAATAAGTCTAAAATTACATACATGTCTTTGCTATATTTAATTTATGCTTAAGTATATTTCACACATAGCACCAATAGTAATTTGGGCTCAAGAATTTGTTGTGGTGAAGCATTTTGAACCACTCATAATTTTCATCATAATTTCTAACTGTACTGACCATGCAGCATCTGTTTTATTCAGGCCTCTAAGTATGATATTTAAGTACTCAATAGATTACTATATGTCCCCCAATGTCAAGAGTAATACCCACTGTATCACTAAATGAATGAAAAGGTCTAAATTAAGCAAAGGAATATATTAGGTAAGTGACCTTTCACTATGCCTCAATGATTATTTTTTAACTATTTTTGAAGTGCTTGAGCTTTTGTGTATATGTTGCCTGCTGGCCCACCTCTTGCCCAATCATATGTCATTTGTGAAGTAACTATTGTTTCCTATGTTCAAATCATGCTGAATTCAATGTTCAGAAACCTTGGATTGCTTTTTATCTTGATAATAATTTATAAACAATAAGACAGGAGTTTTGAATAAACACCAAAATTCTCATATATAAACAACTAGCACAGTGACTTTAATTACAATTTAATTTGATTGGTTTCCTCATCACACTTTGAACATTCTTACTTATTATCACCAGTTTATTTCAAATCTATAGTAAAAAGCACTCTTGCATGAAAGAACCCTGAATATTTCCAATTTCCTTTTATGTTGCAATTTTCTCCCTCCCCCACTCAAATAATGAATTCTGAGATGAGCTTACGAGAAGTCAATATGGCCAAATGAGAGCTGGGGTAACAGAAGGTTGCTGAATTAAATGAATCGAATAAGGATGAGCATTGTGTAATTAAACTTGCCCTCATCTCCACCCAGTCACAAGCATTTAAACACTTCTTCAACCACTCAAAAAACATGGGTGTGGTCAAGGAAAAGGTTGTCAATTCAATCTAGTGCTGCATGCATATTTGCATAAGTAGGCTGCTATGTGCATCTGTACACATGTATGAGTGTGCAGTATCTGATCATATCAGTGCCACAATTTTGTGAGAAGGCAGCTGGATTGATGTACCTCACAACTCCACAGTAAACATTTAGTCGGTGGAAACAATATAATAAATAATAAGAGTAAAAATGGGATAACAAACATTCACATGGTTTATGGATAGAAGTTCACTTTGGAAGGCTGGGCTGATGCCTATAGTATTAAGAAATGAAGCAGAAAGGAACATATGTTTGATGCCAGCATTGAGTACCTCTTAGAGTTAGGGCATCTGTTTTTAAGAGCACTTGCTGTTGTTTCAGAGGAACTAGGTCCCTTTCCCAGAACACAAAGAGGTAGTTCAAAGGTCCATATAGCTCAAGCTCTGGGAGACCGGTGGCCCTTTTCATCCTCACAGATACCTGCAGGCATGTGATGGGAATACATATACACACAGTTGGACACCTACTTGTACTTACAAACACAAAAGTAAAATTGAAAAGATTAATATTGAAAAAAATTGATTTCAAATTATCATCATTTTATCTCACATAATATCTTGCACAAATATTCAAACCATGTTTCTTGTCATTTATCTCTTAGTTTTTCCTCTTTTTCTCATTCTTCATAATTTTCATAATGTTTATGTTTCAGATACTTCAGTTCATTTCTGCAGAAAACTCTGAAGCTACTACTGTGACTACTTAGGAAAAGTAAGCTGCTCAACAACTTATTTGGGAGTGGGTGATCTCATAACAGGATGATCATTCCTGTGTGACTTGCTGCAACTTACGGGGAACTGGGGACTCTCAGTCCAAAACAGAGATCAGTGCTTGTCATTCCTGTCCTCCAAGGAGAGTGCAAATGGAAATGACCTAGGAAGATCAAATGTCAAATAGGAAAACAGAACTACAAAGAGAGAAAATTAAGTTTGTTAGACCACTGGCAGGCACATTCCTTCATTTTTCTTATGAGAACACAAGGAACTGAGGTCCTTCTGGAAGTAAGTGTAATTTTTTTTCAGCGGCAGCACTCTTCTCTCTCCTGTCCTTGATCTCTATGAACCTATGTATTTCACACAATCAGTGTTGTCTCTTTAACTCAGGGAGAAAGATACATAGAGTGTGGGTCTTTTTCTAGCAGAACTGCCTAGTCAGTTTCTTAGGAAATAAGCTATACCAGTAGACGTTTACCTGTCATTTGTCATTTCCTGGGCATAACAGTTGATGCTTTTGTTGTGTGATGTCAGAAGCTTTGAAAATACTATATTGATTTGATATGATTTTAATGGAGGAGGTCAAACTCAAGTCAAAGTCACTACTTTATAAAGGCAAAGATTTCATCTGTGATTTCAAGCTCAAAATCTACTGCATTAAGGAGCTGCTGGAAATATTTTTTCTTCCACCTGTTCTTTGAGATCAACTACTGTATCTCCGTAAACTTACTTCATGCCAATTATCCCAACTTGTGATAAATTTGATAAATCATATATATCCTTTCTTTCATTTTTCTCTGTGTCCTAGAAAGTTTATCTCATTGTGGAATACTAAATTCCCAAGAATTATGTGCGTGGTATTCCATGCACATAAATACTCATTAAATATTTGTCAAACCCAATCATGTATTTTTTCTCTTTTACTTACATTTGCTTCTCTTCCTTTTATTTAAAATTTCTTATTTAGCAAAGAGTTTTGATAACTAGAATACTAGGTAAAGTAGAGAGGGAATATACTTTCTAATCTTCTTTTATATAAAAACTTATCAAGCTGGTTGAGCAGCAGCAAGAAGGAAGGACAGACAGTTGAAGAGTTGTTCTGGAGAATGGGAAACACTTTGGATTAACATATGTTTGTGAACATTCCACTCTACTTCATTCCTAAATGCAGCTCTGCTCACACAGTTGGACCCTGGAGACCAAGTTTCTTTACTAGTAAGTGGAAAATTATAAGAAGTTATTGAGAGGTGAGGACAGCAAGTTAAACTCTTCCTGTGATGATTGAGGGGTGACATGTGTCTCCTTCAAACAGTGATTTTTCCATTCTTCTGCTACAAATATTATTTTGAATAACCAACATGTTGAATGGTGGGTAGAAATGAGGCAGAAACCATAGACACTATTTAATATTACTTGCCATATTTATAGTTCCTTTTTAAATGTGAGATAAGTTTTTAAATTATGTACCTCACCTTCCTTATAAATAAAGAACTCTAAAGCTATTAATTGTCTGAAATTTATTATCTTTTCAAAAGTTATGTGTTTATTAAATATATGCTCTGTTTAAGTCTTCCAGGACAAAGAAGAATCCATTATTCTTAAGAAGTACGGCCAGGAGGTGGTGGTGCATGCCTTTAATCCCAGGCAGATCTTTGTGAGTTTGAAGCCAGCCTGGTCTACAAGAGCTAGCTCCAGGACAGGCTCCAAAGCTCCAGAGAAACCCTGTTTTAAAGCACCACAAAAAGAAAAGAAAAGAAAAGAAAAAAAGAAAAGAAAAAAGAAGTACTACTTCCCAGAGACTTTGATGGAAATTGTCCATAGAGAATGGATCCATGAAAAGCAGGTATTAGATTTTGAATATCCATTAAAGTCTAGATCTAGAATTTCATGAACAGAAGATGTTGAATTCAGAACAGTGATGCTATGAGCTCTGATCATGTAGTATGTTACACTGTGAAATGGAGAGATATTTAAACATTTTTAGTGATAATGACTATATATTAATCAAAAGAACTGGTATAAATTATGAAAGTCTTTATTTATTGCCTTTCTTTCCTTCGTGTATGATTACTGGCCCAGACCAGACTGAAATGGAAAACTAAAGTCTTATTCCCACAGCTTACTGGATAGCCTGAACTGTAAGAGTATGTTACCATATATGGCTTCAAATAACACTGTAGATACTTTAAGCTGCCTACCTAAGATCACTCCTCTAGTAATTATAAGAGCAGAAATTTAAGTTAAGCTATACTTAAAAATTCTTATTTCCATATATATATATCAGTATTTGTGTTCTGAAAACAATTTATTCTTATTGGAGTGTAGTTCAAGTAATGAAGTTTCAGGTGTTTATGCAGACAGCAATGTGTGCACGTGAATGATTTAAAATTCTAAGCCTGGATGAGGCTGGGCCATTCTGTTATGTTTCTCAGTTGAGATTTCTATCGGCCAGTGATTTCCTTGGTTTAAACTTAATGCTTACTCCATTCAGGCAGAAAATGGATTTGAAGACAATGAGAAATGCACCACTTTATTTCCCTAAGGCTTCCTCTGCACAGTAGGCCTTGAGCAAAAGTCATTTATAGGGAGAGACAAACAACCAAGTTAATTTCAAATGTAAAAATTTATTGTGTTTCTCTCTAAATTGTTTTACTAAGTATTGATTTCCCAGTTCTTATTATTCATCTTCAAATCACAGGGCTCAGTGTAGATTTGCTTACATTCTGATAACAAAATTCATAATCAAAATGAAACGGGAAAATAATCTCACATTGGCGTATGGTATTTTTCTACCCAATGAAACCTCAGAAATTGCTGAGATGAATAAATTGCAATGAATGAGAAAGTCATAAAAAGTGAAAATTTGAAAGGTTAAAATTGGTAAGTTAGTACACTGATTTCCTCCCTCACAAAGCAAGACATTTAATTTTTAGAAATGGAACATTTTCTTGGCTATTTTGCATGTGGTCATTCTTTGTTCTAGTTTGATTTTTGCCGCTGTGATAAAACACTAAACAAAATTAACTTGGGGTTGAAATGGGTTTATTTGCCTTACAGCTAGCAGCCTGTACTTATTATAAGCCAGACAGAGACCTGGGTCTATGAAGCAAAGTCTATGAAGGAATGTTATTTATTGGCTCCCTCTCATGGCTAGCTCTGCTTAATTGCTTACACAACCCAGGACCACTTGTGTAGGGGTAGAAACACCTACAAGGCGCAACGCCTTCAATGATCACTCAAATAATATATGTATATATATATATGTATATATATATATATCAGACTTTTTTTAATTTTTTTTATTGAGAAAAGGAAAAAAAAGTTTCTGCCTCCTCCCAGCCTCCCATTTCCCTCCCCCTCTTCCCACCCTTCTTCCCCACCCCCCACACTTCTCCCCTACCCTCTCCACTGTTCTCAAAAGAAGAAGTTCAAATGGCCAAAAGACACTTAAGGTCATGCTCAACCTCCTTAGCGATCAGGAAAATGCAAATCAAAACAACTTTGAGATATCATCTTACACCTGTCAGAATGGCTAAAATCAAAACCATCGATGATAGCCTTTGCTGGAGAGGCTACAACAGACATTTTTAATGTATCAAGATTATGAAGTCATCAGCCATGACAGTTTTCTTTTAATACAATACATTGGATGTGAAGGCAACAGCTTAAAATGAAGAAAAGTGGTTTGGAACCTGAAAGGGATGATGCAGATATTGTTTTGAAATTTTCAAAGTTTCAAACTTATGATAACTACATGTACCATTTTGCATAAGAATGTGATTTTAATAGCCCTTTGATTACTTTATGCTGACTTTTCACTATTTTAGTGATTTATTAGCTCAAATACCAAATACCCATGCTCACTAAAATAACACTTTATTGTTTTGTCCACTAAATTAATGCTTCCCTGTGAATGGATGACTTTATACAGTTCAGTATCCATTGATCTTAACAATGACATGCAGGCTTAACTTTAATTTTATCTATGAAGTTCTGAGTTAAAGTTCCCAGATTTGGCTTATGCAGTTAGATAGATCTATTTTTCAAGGTGTGTTTGGCTTTAAGACCATTGCTGTTTCTCTTGGTAATCATTTCCCAGCCACGCCTTTAATCCAACATCTCATCTATCTTACCGAACATCAAGCAGGAACTTCATCCATGCTAATGTCACTGCAATTTTCAGAACATCTGGAGACTGTAAAATCTCATTAGGAAAGCCTATTGTGGGATTCTCTACACTGAAGGGTACCTGAGTCAGCAACTAGGATTCTAAAATCTAGATGGAGATTTCTTTAAATGCCCGTGATGAAAAGCTGAAGGTTTGACATGAATTTTCTGTCTGTAGAGTCTTATGGAAACAGACGATTCCATAAATATTAGACCCATATGCTGTAATTTGTTCCCAAATTCAAAATTACTTAATACTGTAATTATTATTTTGTTCGGAAGTGTTTACAGCATTGGTGTTAATTGCTAAATATATGTCCTAAAAATATATCATGGGGGCTGAGATGGAACAGCAGGTAGGCTTACATGACATACAAGCCTGATGACCTCACATGGATAACTAAAGACCATAGTAGAAAGAGAGAACTCAGACTTCAAACTGTATTGCAACCTCTACATGTGTACAATAGCACAAGGAGGACACACATCCAGACACTCACAAAATAGTGTAATAAGTAAATTTTAACTTTAAAAAAATTGTGCTTTTTTATTTTTAGATAAAAGAAAGTTTTCCTTTAATATGGTAATACAAATTCCCAAAATTAAACTGATAATACACAATTCCATAATTTTGTGGAGAATTACATTAAATAGTCTCTTTTTTTTTCTAGCATAAGAGCAATTCTCTTAAGTAAGTTTTCTTGGCCTTCTTGCATCCATTACACTCCATACTGGTTTTGGAGAACATCATGTGTAACCATGCTTGAGCTAGGATTTAATCAGATCACCTGCCCCAACACAAAAACATATATTCTTTTTCTTTTCTTTTGTTCTATAATTTTCTTCTTTCTTAATTTAAACAAAATAATTATAAATTTCTTAGATGAATGCATTTTATTTTTATCAAACTCATCCCCCATCCTCTAAATCCTCGTATACCCCTCACTAGTTTCCCCTCCCAAACTCATGTACTATTTGTGAAATCCACCATATCAACTAAGTACTGTCAGTATGTACATGGTTTAAATATATCTGTTTGAACAAGTGCAGTCTATCAGAATCAGCATCCAAATAATTGTGACTCTCCTTCCCCCAAAACACCATAAATTGTCCATATTTCCTCTGTTAGCTTATCACTTAGAGAGTTCCTCCTTGATCCATGCTGGAATCTTGGGTGGTTTCATTTAGTACAGGTCTTATATATGTAGCCACAGTCAATATGAGTTCCTGTGTCCATGTGAACCACAGCAATGATCAATGTGGTATGATAACCGTAAAGAAGCAGCCATCTCTACTTCCCCTCAAAAACATATTTCTACATAGCACATATTTGAGAGACTTGGAAACATTACATATTATGGACATTATTTCATTTATATATTATGTAATAAACATAAACAAAACTGAAATACATACCGAAAAAATCATGCCAGCTTACAACCTTCTAAAGTGTGTGATATGCTGCTAAATTAGGTCATTAAAGCAATATTTCGAAAACTATATTAATATTAGAGAAAGATCCCAATCAAGAAAACAAACTTCCATTGTGAGAAAAATATCTAAAATGACAGCATAAACATTAAAACATAATTAAAAAGGGCCATGAGAAAAGCCTATTCCAATTTCTAGTGACTATGCCAACTAACAAAATTATTAATTTATTTCAATTATTTACATATTTATCTATTTATTCATTTATTTTACATTTCTAGCAGTGTTTCCCATCTCTCCTTCTCCCCTTCTACCATCTCAATTCTGCCTCCCCTCTCTCACTGCATCCACTCCTATATTTCTATTCTGAAATTTGCTGGCCTCCCAAGGGTATCTACAAAACAAGACATAGCAAGTTGTAGTAAGACTAAGCACTTTGCCTTGTATTAAGGAAGGTCAAGGCAACTCAGTATGAGGAGTAGAGTCCCAAAGTCCAGTAGAAATGTCAGACAGACCCTGCTTCCACTATTAGGACTCCCATAAGAGGACTAAGCTGCACAATTGTCACACATATGTATAGGGCATAGGTTAGTCTCTTGTGGGCTCCCTGATTATAGGTTCAGTCTCTGAACTTCCATGACCCCAGGTTAACAGTTTTGATGGGTTTACTTGTGATGTTCTTGAACTCTCCAATTTTTGAAATTCTTTTACCATATCTTCAGCAGGACCTCAGACCAATGTTTGGCTGTGACTCTCTGCATCTGTTTTCACCGATTGCGAAATGAAGTTTCTCTAGTGACTGTGGGGCTAGGCATCAATCTATGAGATATTCTCTCTCTGCCTTTTAGTTAGTTTGGATAAAGATTTTTCAATCTTGTAACCTGATAAGTCATAATTTTTTGATATCTGTGAGAGGCCTGTCCTTTTCTGAACAGAAACGAAAAAGATGATGTGAGGCAGAGGGGAATTGGGAGAAGGGAAGGGAAGGAGTGGAAGGAGAAGAAACTGTGGTTGAGATGCAAAATAAATAAATAACCCTAATTAAAAATAAAAATATAATCCTCATCTGAAAAATCCTATGCATGATCAAAATGATAAGATAGATTTGAAAAGTCAATATTGAAAAGTGAACAACTCATGGAAGGCCAAAAGGCTAAAGAGTTGGAGACAGTAATTTCTTTTGATTTCTCATTTATGTTTAATATATAGGCACTATTTATCCTGATACTATAATGACTGTGTATGACACTATTTAAGCCCTCAGAATATTATAGCACAAATCATACAAATTGAAAACTAAATACAAGAAAGACTACTGACATCATGAAAAGCAAGTAGATTGTGGTGACACTTTGGAAGCTGCACTACAAATGTCTGGAAAATCTTCCTGCAAGCATCAGCTCATTAATACTGAACTTTATTAGTCATTTTTTCCTAGCTACTGTGATACAATACTTGATGAAAGCAAGTTAAGGAAGGGTTTGCTTGGACTCACAGAGCAGACTAAGTCAGTCTTGGCGGGGAAGGCATAAAGGAAGTGCATTTAGTGTTTGGCTACTTTGTATGTGGAGTCAGGAAACACTGAAACAAATATTGGTTCTCAGTTCAAAGTCTCTTAAAAACCTTTTTGTGTGCATGCATTTGATATGTAGGCATGTGTATGTGAGACTGTGTATGTTTGTGTGTACTTGCTTCTCAGAGTGCATTTGCTGTGGTCAGAGGACCAACATGTGCATGAGTGCTTGCCTTCCAACTTGCTTTATACAACGTCTGCTGTTCTGCCCAGCCTATGGTAGGATAGCTGGCCTGAGAAATTCTAAAGAGTCTCATGTTTTTACATTTCATCTTGCTTCAGAAGTTCTGCTATTAAAGGCATATTCTACTATATGTGAGTTTTGTTTGGTTGGGGGATTTGAACTCATATCTTCATGCTAGTATGGCAAACCGTTAATCCACTGAGCCAACTCATCAACTCTCTTTATCCTATGTATTCATTCTCAGATCCAATGGAATAATAATATTGTGAATATTCATGTCAGGCTCCAACATCAATTTAAACTTCCTATAAACTCCATACAAAGATGCCCAGGAGTTTGTTTCTAGGGGATTCCAAATCCCATCAAGTTGGCAGTATTAACCATCTCATGACCTAAGTGACATTATGGATGGGTGTAGACTATAAGTCTGAGAATAATGAGCCATTTATATGCAATGCATTCTAGTTGATAAGGAAACTGCTCTTTGGAGGCATAATTAAATGCTCTGACGATTCCGTAGGTAGATTCACAAATTGGGCTATTTAGCAAATGCAAGAAATGACTGCAAATAGTTTTCTCAATCTTGAAATGTACAACTAAGTAAATTTGGGGCAAAAGTTACAATGATTCACATGGTATCAATTAGAGCCATTTCCCCTAATATTCTATAAGCATAACCTCATTGGAAAAGACAGCAGGTAAATCCCATTTAATAAATAGTCTACAAACCACCTGCTCAGTACTCAAAAACAAAGAGAGTGATAAATTGTCATAGCATAAAGATGTGTATAAGAGAATGTGAGGATTAAATATAGCTGGTGTCCTGTATAATCATGAATGGGGGTGGTTTGAATAAAAGCAAAGATTTAAATTAATAATGCATCAGTACTGTCTTATTAATAATTTTAAGCACAGAATACTAATTAAAGATTTCACTACTCAGTTAACATGGTATAGGGTTTGGAGAAATCAGTCCTGTCTTCAGAATTTTTCTGTGTATCTGAAAACTTTTAAAAATAAACACTAGACTTTCTAAAATCACTGTCACACAGAGAGAACTGGAAGCAAAGAATTTATATCCATCTGTTAAAATTGCATCAAATCTATTCATTACTTATTTAATTATTTACCCAACTTGTAGAAACAAAATGATAATCCAGAACTTACTGCAAGTCTAATACATTAAGATTATAATGCCCACAACAATGTTTTTAGCACGCAAGCACTATTCTTTGCCAAATATTATCTGCACCAGCTTTTTAATGATTCCAGTTCATGCTGTCATTTGGGACATGTAAATAATTCCAGCAGTTCAGGTGGTACAAACAAGAGAATCTACAATTCCACATCAGCCTGCAGTAGATAAAAGGAGTCTGTGCAGAAAATGAACAAACAATAACAAAATAAGTATATCAAGAAGACTGCCTGACAGCAGCTCATATCATATTCTGTCCTGCTTGTCCTAGTAATTTTGCAGAAAAATTATGCAGCACAATTAACAAAGCAGAATTTCCCCATTATTAATGTAATGCCAAACACAAAGCCCTTTGGTTCTAGAAGAACAGCTCATTGGTAGTTTTAATTTCTGCTATTAATTATGTTCTGCAGTCTATTTGTAATTAAAAATAAAAAGTAATTGGGCAATGGCAAAAGTAAGAAACATTAGACTTACTAGAATATAGAGTGAGTATTTTGGTATGTAGCCAATTATATTTTCATGTTTGTAAATTTAAGTTACAAACACAAACTAACACTCTCATTATTGCATTTTCACACACATGTGACTATATACTGTGTTTTGTATAATCCCACCTCCCCATCTTTAATTTATCACTTCATACTCATAACTACCCTCCTTTCTGCTTTTATATCTGCTCTCTATGGCATTCCTTCCCATTTCTTACAACTAAAAGTTTTACCTCTCTTCTATTGATTCCTCCCTCTCTCTCTCCCTCTCTCTCTCTCTCTCTCTCTCTCTCTCTCTCTCTCTCTCTCTCTCTCTCTATCTGTGTGTGTGTGTGTTTCCATCTCATTGTTTCTCTCTATGCACCCCGGAACCATACTCCCTCATACAAGGAAAAATACATAGTACATTTCTTTTGAGTCTAGACTATTTAACTGGACTTATGATCTCCAATTCCTTCATGTTCAGCTAATGTCGTCACTTTATTTTTCTTTATCAGTGAAATAGCCACTGTGCACATGTACAATGTCTTTACTCCATTTATTTATTGATGACTATAAAAAATAGTATACCTATCATTGAATTTTGTTTCAGAGAAAAACAGAATTACAGAATTGACTTGGGATATTTACCCAAGATGATGGTGAAAAGAGACTCTAACAGTGTTTTGTGATTTATGGCATCTAATATCCCATGCAAGTGATGTAGGATTCACCTCTGTATGCTGTGAATACAATTGGTAATTAATAAAGAAGCTGCTTTGGACCTATAGCAGGGCAGAACCTAGGTAGGCAGGGAAAAATTAACTGAGTGCTGGGAGAAAGGAGGTGATTCAGAGAAAAGCCATGTAGGCCCTCCAGAGTCAGATGGAACTTTAGCTGGTAAGCCACAGCCACATGGTAATGCACAGATTAAAAGAAATTGGTTAAATTAATATGTAAGAATCAGCCAATAAGAAGCTAGAGCTAACGGACCAGTTTAATTAATATGATTTCTGTGTTTTATTTCGGTTCTGAGTGGCCAGGACAAACAAGCGGCCTGCAGCAACACGCAAGCAATTAATACCAATGCCATATGTCATAGCTAATGTTGTCAACTTGAAAAGATCTAGAATCACATATGAGATAAACTCCTTCAAGAGTGTTTATTTTGAGTTTTTGAGAGGGAAGTTCACATCTCAATGTTAGTAGCAAATTGGACTGAATAAAGAAGAGAAAACTGTCCATCTCTGTTCAGCTTATCGCTCTGTGTATAATATGTTTATCTGCATCAAGCCCCTCTTCCTATAACCTCCATGCCATGTTGGGTTAAACCCTCTGCCATGGTTCAAAATAAACACTTTTCATGTAGCTTCCTCTTAGATATTTTGTCAGAAAAATGAGAAAATTAATTTATAAAAGCTACTATTATTTTATTACAAGCATAGGTCAGATTGGACCATTCTAGGAAATACTACAGGAATCTTAACCATCTACTTCCAGACATCAGCCTAACACTGCTAATCATATGAGTTAAGTTAAATTACATCTTTGCCATTGTGAAAGATTTACTTGTGACTCCTATATGTCTGGAATTAGCCCACAAGGATTCATGGAGGGTTGGTAGAGGTGAAGATCCTATTGCACTAATTCATCCACTGAAGTTCACACCCAGAGTCTATCCTAATGCTGGCAAGTATGAGTTTATCTTTAAAATGTCACTCCTACTCTGATGCATTTTCCTCTGGTTTAACACCCTGTCTCCTAAAATAATGACAATTTGAACATGATATTTTTTTTACCCACCCCAACCTTATAGCATTCTTTGTTACTACTGTTATTCTTTGAGATTATAAAAGAATTAACTAGTTACCCTCTTTCCCTTTTTCCATTCAGATCCTATCATATACCCTTTGCTTTGCTCTCATCCTCATAATATGCATACACAGCTTGTACCTCTCTGTTTTAGAAAATAAATTCATTTCACATTTGAATTTATTTTATAATCTTCAAGACTGTTCCTTCATACTTATTCCCTTTCTTCTTTCTGTATTTTATTTTACATACAAACCACAGTTTCCCCTTCACTTTTCCCATTTACTCCTTCCGCCTCCCTTCTAACCCAATCCTATCTGATCATCCCCTAACTCCGTTCAGGTGGGGTAAGGCCTCTCTTGAGAATTAACAAAGCATGGACATATCAAGTCGATATTGGACCAGGCTCCTCTCCCCTGAATTAGGGTTAAACAAGGCATTCTTTCATAGGTAATAGGTTCCAAAGAGCCAACTCAAGCTTCAGCGACAGGTACTAGTCCCACTACTAGGGGTCCTATAAAAGATCAAGCTACAAAATTTCCACCCTCATGCAGAGGGCCGAGGTCAGTCCCATGCAGAAATGTTTGTGGTCTGTCCAGAACCTGTGAGCTCCCACAAGCTTAGGTCAGCTGTCTCGATGGGTTTTCCTGTCATAATCTTGGCCTCCACCCTGCTTGTTCACATGATCCTTTCACACTATTTTTATCTGCAGTCCTGGAGCTCAACCCAGTCCTTGGCTGTGGATCTCTGCATCTGTTTCCATCAGGTACTGGATGAAAGCTTGTTTGTTTTCCTGGGTCTGGATTACCTCACTCAGGATGATTTTTTTTTTTTTTTACAGTTCCATTCATTTGCCCACAAATTTCAAGATGTCATTTTTTTACAGCTTATTCATACTCCATTATGTAAATGTACAACATTTTCTTTTATCCATTCTTCTGTTGAGGGGCATCTAGGTTGTTTCCAAGGTCTGGCTAGTACAACTAATGCTGCTATGAATATAGTTAAGTAAGAATCCTTATGGTATGGTTGAGCATTTTTTGGTTATATACCCAAAAGTAGTATCACTGGGTTTTGAGGCACATTGATTCCAATTTTTTTGAGAAACCATTATACTGGTTTCTAAAGTTTGCATTCCCACCAAGAATGGAGCAGTGTTCCCCTTACTCAAATGTTTGTTCAACAAATTTCTTTTCTTAAATAGAAATTTCTAAAATAATGTAAAAAACACGTTGAATTGACTCAAGTTTAGGGTAGTCAATATAGGAGTCATTTAATATTTTCAAAGCATGTAATCATCTCTGACTTTTGAGAACAGTATCAGTATATAAAGAACAGATTTATAAGCAAAAAGGATATCCTTAAGGTATCAAAAAGATTAATAAATTTATAGTTTACTCATTTATAGCACGATAAGATATTAATTTTGTTCATATTCTTTAAATCTGAGAGTATATTAATTTAAAGTGACTAAATGCTAGATTTTAACTTTTGTGTTAAATGAATTCTGTAGCTCTAAAGGTCCAAGCTTCAACTATTCACTGAAATCACATCTGGTACATTTAAAATGAAATATTTGTCCATTTTATAAAAGCCAAGATTTATAAAGGTTAGGTAAAACCTATGTAATTGTATTAATGCAAAATATATTAGATCTTCCCTAAGGATATTCTGATTGATATAAAATATTCTGCCTAAACAATAATTAATGAGCTAGTATTCTCTAATCATGGGAATGACATTTTATCTTTTATAATTAACCCCCAAAATAATTAAAGGTCATACAAGACTATTTCATATATCACTATTTGAAAAATAAAAACAATATTTAATGTTTTTAGAGATATTTTCCTATTTCAGGTTAATTTCTCTTTAGAGTGTTAACTACAAATTTTCACCCAGATCTTTCTGTAATGCTCAGAAGGGCTTATTTCTGAAAATTTAAAAGTGTTACTTCTAATTTAATTTAAAAAAAAACAAATAAAGAGGCACTGGGATTTGATTCTATTCCATGTACTGGCTTTGTGGGAACCCAGTCTGTTTGGATCCTCACCTTCCTAGACCTGGATGGAGTGGGGAGGTCCTTGGACTTACCACAGGGCAGGGAACCCTGACTGCTCTTTGGACTGGAGAGGGAGGGGGAGGAGGAGGGAAATGGGAGGAGGGGAGGAGGTGAAAATTTGTAATAATAGTAATAAAATAAAATAAAGCATTGGGAAAAAATTTTCCAATCAAATGAAACTAAAAAACAAGCTGGTGAAGCTATCCTAATATCTAATAAAATAGACTTCAAAATAAAAAAAAGTTAAAATATTAAGATTCATTAAAACTACAAGCCAAGTATAAAATTATTCACGTATAAATTATGTTATATTATTTGAAAAAAATCATTAGCAATTAGTTTTTTCATGTTTCCAGATGGTTTTTATTTCTTGTTTCTAATCATTTATCATAGATACATTAGCTAAGTGAATATCATCAAATCCTTAAGAGAGTTAATAATTTAAGATATACATTAGTAGTAGTAGTATTTGGTAGCAATCACTAATAGAAACAAATTTCCTGTTGAATTTGAATTAGATGATAACTACATATTAATCATACAAGGAACTAATAACAATAACTCGAAATAAAAGCTATTGGCATATGCAAAACTCAGGGTTTTTACATACATACCTACATGCATACACACACACGTAAGTGTGTGTGTATGCATGTAGGTATGTATGTCTGTTTTTTTGAAACAGTTTCTCTGAATAACTTTTGTTCCTGTCCTGAAACTAGCTCATTTTTACTAGAGTTGCCTTAAACTTAAAGAGATCCACCTGCCTCTTCCTTCCAAGTTCTGGGATTAAAGGCCTGCACCACCACCACCTGGCTATTTCTCTTAAGATAGTAAACAGTGCCGAGTGTGGTACCACATGTGTTTGATCCCAGGGCTGGGGGGCAGAGGCAGATTGATCTTTATGAGTTCTAGGCCAGCCTGGTTCTAAGACAGTTAGTTCCAGGACAACCAGAAACCCCCGTCTCAGAAAAACAAATAGAGAATAAAGAGTGTCATAATAAACAAAAAAGTGATGTTTTGAATGAATATTTAAAAAGCTGAGGAGTCCATATATGTTCAAAAATTAGTAAACAAAACTAGTGTTACTGCTAAACTAAATTTACTCTCTGGGTCACAGTGCATAAGAGGACCTTTTTACAGTCAGCTATATTGAAATAAACATTAAGATTTAGTGGTTTAAAGTAAAATGTTTTCTTTTTTCATGTAAGAATTAGGCAAGATTATGGTTTTCTATATGACATCTCCATGAATGTTATACTGATTTCGTCATATTTATCGTGATTACTCCCTTATGTCAATCTCCTGGTTGTTAGGAGTCAGGCATCTATACTGGCCTGCCCTTCGGGTCCTGACAGGATAGTCCTCAGTTGCAGTCACTAAGAGCACCCCCTGAGCACATTCACTACATTCCCTTTTCAAAGGGCCCTGATCACCTCCTATCACTCTTTCTCTGTCTGTCTCTCTGTCTGCCCCCCTCTCTGTTTCTCTGCTTATCTCACTGTCTCTCCTCTCCTCTCTTTTTCTCTGTGACTCTCTCTTTTCTTTTATTTCTCCTGTCCCCCGAGGCCATCTCCCCTTCCCCCTATCTATGCTCCTTTTCTCCTAATAACCCCCTCCATATGAACTCTCTTGGGAGGCATCTTTATCACTCAGCACATGTTTGAAATTACAACACTGGTCACACATTCCTCATCCTCATCCTATTCACAGCAATCCTCATTCTACTTTAATATTCGTTCATTTTTTAAATTCAGTTATGTAAAATTTGCTATAGGAAAAATTTTTGCTATAGGTGCATCAGAGAAGAATTATTTACAAAAGTGTGGGCATCTTATTAATTGTCTCACTGCTGAAGAAAAATGTCCATATCTCAGAACTCATGTCCTCTAATAGTTATCATTCCTAATATCTATAATCTCATAGTGCTGGAATGGTGCACATGAGTAGAGGGCCATACAGTGGGGTTTTGGAGAGACCTTTCTTTCGTCATGCGTCTTTGTCTTTCTAAACATTTCTTGCTTGGAGACATCCATTTTTTTTCTTTTTCAATTAGAGAAATGTTCTGCTACCAATTCGGTTTATACAGTTTTCATGAGTTCAGTTTTCTGCATTTTGGTTCCTTTTCCCATTGCTTAAACTCTTAGACATGATAGCATCACCGATTACACACACACACACACACACACACACACACACATATATATATACACACATAAATTTGCATGAAACAACAACCAATTTAAGAAAAAAAAAGATGTCATGACATTAAAGAAAGAAAGATCAGGAGGGTTTGAATAGAGAAAAGAGAAAGGAAAATGAAATAATTGTAATAAAAAAATAGAAGTGTAAGAAAAAAAATTAAAAGCTGTTTATGATGTATTGTCAGCTTGTATTGCAAAGTGTAATTAGTGTTATTGAAATCATTCACATCGCAGAAAGCCAGTAGTACACATGAAAAACAAGATTAGGGTTCCTCTTTCTTTTCATGATACTTAGTTTTATCTCTGTTTAAAAATGATGAATAGAGAGTCAGTATAATAGCACTCTTTATCATCTTTGCAATGATAATAATTTATTTGAGATTGTGAGGAGTCATCATCAGGAAGTGATTTGGGATTCCCCTCTCTATGTTGTGAATAAAGAAACTGCCTCAACCTGTTGATAGGGTGAAAATTAGGTAGGCAGGGAAAAATAAACTGAATGCTGGCAGAAGGAAGAAGGAGTTCAGGGAGAAGCCATGTAGCTCCAATGGAGCTGGACAGAACTTTCCCTGGTAAGTCACTGCCTGATGGCGGTGATACACCAATTAATGGAAATAGGTTAAATTAATATGTAAGTACTAGTCAACAAGAAGCTAGAGCTAATGGGCCAAACAATGTTTTAAATAATATAGTTTCTGTGTGATTATTTTGGGACTGAGCAGCCAGAAACCAACAAGAGACTTTCCTTGCAACAAGGAAGCACTATTTTAACAATTAGTAATTCTCGTTGTACACTCAGAGAACACTTACAATTGCTAATTCAAATCTTCATGAATTAAACTTATCTGTTGCTATGACATACTTATTTTCAAACTGAATACATAAATTATCCATTCATTACTAATCTCTTAGAAGTCCTGTAATCTTTATTTATATGAAGGATTACATCAACACCACAAAAATGATGCTATTTAAATTTCAGGAATACTTAGCAGCTTCTAAATGGTTCTGAACAATCAATGTCTTACTTTTCATATATAAAACAACCTTGCAAGCCACTTTAATATATATGCATTTTTCCACTAAGCTATTCGAAAAAATAGAGAGGTGGAAAAGTTATGAAACTCTAATTAATTTTGTTTCATAATTGCTTATTATTTAATGAAAATATTTTAATCTAGTCTGTCAATACTCAAAGCAATTAGAAAAATTATTCATTTGAATATGTGTAAACAGTCTATGTTGTAGTTTTGTCTTTTGCTAAATAAGTAACTTAGTAAACCTATAAATGCATGAGTAATTTATTTTATGGAATGAAAAATCTTTATTTATGGTCTCTTATTTGCAAACAAAGTTGAGAGCAGGAAACCATTTTCCCCTGTGTTCCATTGCTCTTGCTATGTAGACACCCCAACAACCAAGTTCCTGAATTCCTATGAACTCATGTGTTAACTCCAACAAGTACCTAAAAAAACTAATTGAAAATAATAAATTATTCCAAGAAAGTTCTGAAGGATTTTGATTTAATTCAAGTGTCATGTTAACATGGTAATTCATGTGGCTAGGTTATAACATTCAACAGTTTCTCTCAATTTTATTTATGTTTCTAAATTAACAGTAATATATTCCTTGTTATGTCTGAAAGATATTTAATATATAATATATTAAATTTATATATTAATTCAGTCTATATATCATTGACTAATTACAAGAATATACATAATTAATATGCTAATATATTAATAAATTTATTAAATGTGATGTATTAGTTTTACATATAAAATTATATTATAGACTTACATATTACAAAAATATTTATACACACAAGATTTATCTCTTCCTATCTATGAATGCATTATAGTTTCCAAACTCTCGAAATTAAAGTGTCTTCTGTCATTCCAAGTGCCTCAATTTATCCATGTATCTATCGTTGTGTATCTATCTATCTATCTATCTATCTATCTATCTATCAATTATCTATCTATCTATCTATCTATCTATCTCAAACATTAATCTATCCAGATATCCACCTAGGTTTGTGTAGAAATATGATTATTATTTTTTTTGGTAATTTTAATTGTTATTCCCACCTCTAATTTGACTGTTTTCTAATTGACTTTTCTTCTCAATTCCTTCATTATCTTCTTTTGTTCTTGTTTTAAATTAAAAGACTTGATTCTGGGAATAAGCATGAAAATCATAGACATATATCATATATATACATATAAATTATACATATGTATATTTTTATTTCCATAACATGAAGCCTAATCATCAGACAGCCCTTATCAAACTACTCACTTCAGGCAATCTGTGAAGTTTCCAGATCATGCTGACAAAAGGCCTGTCTATGGCTTTAGGGTTCCATTGCAGTAATATTTTTTGCTTCATTTTTGAACAGGGATGTGGTATCCCTTGCTTTTACTTTTCTGTCTGTACTTTGTGATCTAGATAAATTTACTGATTTATAATTATTTCTATATTTTCTATGCTCTCTTTTCCATTCTCCCTCCATATCCAAATGTTCCGAACTGTCTGGAGTAAAGATTGCATTTTCTATTTCTTACAAAAATGGGGCTTTTATGCCAGTGAAGTTACTTCTAGTGCTCACCTTCACTCCAGGGCCTGGCCCATTAGTATAAGCACGTCGATTACTGAAATCTACTTGGGGACTTAGTGAACTGCAAGTTGAAGGAGAGATAAACATAAAGACATTGTTGGGAGCTGTCTCTGGGCTTCTGGTGTTCCCTGATTTTAGTAACAAGAAGCCTTCTTTTTCATATAAGCACTTAATTCCATGCTTCTGCTTTTGTAGCACACTGAGCATCATGTGATAGAGGTTGATCTCTACATGACATGTAGTATAACGAATGAGCATGTTTACAGTTTCAATGCATTGTTTTCAAATAACTACTTCTCTACTTGCAAATTTCTTTACCTGTAACTTCATGATAATGATGGTAATGGTCTATTATATTTATGAGGACTTTGCAAAATGCAAGTCTTACAGGAACTAGAATGTGAAAGAAGTTCATATATGTAGAATGGAAAGTCAGAGAAGAGAACGGTGAGTGGAGGAGAGATAAGGGAGAGAAGGGAGGCTGCGGCTGTAGTCAGCTTTCAGATGCAAAGGTACGGAATCCAGTTTTCCTCAGGGCCAAGATTCTCATGCTTCTTTTCTTTCATTCAAGTGCTCACATATTTCTGCCCCTGGGTTTCATGCAGTTTTTAAATTCAAACAATTTTTATTTTCACTCTCGGGTTATTAGAATATTCATCCTTCACGGTTAAACTCAAATGCCAACACCGCTGGGATGCCAGTTTCAATCTCTCAAGCACAAATTAATCATCTTCCATTGACATTCTCTCAGAACGGCATTATTAATTTATTAAAGATGAATTTCACTCTACTGTAATCATTTAGTAATAAATCAGTTATGTCTCTACTATAAGTTCCTATTAAGATAGTGATCAGGTCTGGTGTAATGTGTGTGTACTAAACGTCTTGTGTTTTACTACAAAAACAAAATAAATGTTTCAAATCTTAAGTTTTCAGTACTATGTCAGATCTATAAAAAAGAAAAATATTAAATTTTCTACTGTAACCACCTTAAGAAGTATCTAATTTAGATTTTTAAAATAAGAAAACAAAACTTGAAATGTATCTGTGTTCATATTTACTAGTTAATTGTGGGGTCAAACTTCAAATCACAACCTTTTTAAAGCCAAGTAACATTCAATTCAATGATTCTGAAGAAAACTTTTATTTCTATTTTGTTCTTTGTTTGATCACCTAACCAAGATGAAAGGCTGACCTTGTTTACATTAACAGGAGGAGAACTAAGCCACGGTGTTATTGACAGTCATTAACAAGACTTTGATAGTGTCTATAATCTTTCTTCTTCAGCATCCTGGGAAATCTTAGCGGCAAACACTTCAAAGAAAATCAGGCTGCCTCATCTCATAATGATTCTCTGTATATCTATCAGAGAGGAAAGAAAACCAAGCTTATAAATGAGAGAGTGGAAGTAAAAAGTCTGACAAAAACCTTGTACTCTCTTTCTCTGTGGGATTCTTTCTGTCAATGTCCACAGAGGAAAAGCAAAACAGTTAATTTATGCTTTAATTGAATAAAGAACTAAGGTTTTGCTAATTTGAAAAGAATTAAACTTCAAGCACAGGCGAATTGAAACCCTCCAGTTTAAAAGTATAAAAAATGAAGCTTAATAAGGCAAACAAGATTCTAAAACAGAGTGAATTTTCAGGAGAAATTTGTTACAGAAAGTTAAATGTGTTTCAACAAGGTTTAACAATCCATGTTTAAATACAGGCAGCATGTATTCTTGGTGTCTATTTTTTGTCTTTGTTACGATTGTTACTGTTAAATAAAATTTACTTTTTATTACTATTAAAACTTAACTTTCCAATTGCAGCACAGATTTTTTTTTTTTTTTACTCCTCACTACCAATTTTGGAAGGTACAAGCCCAATAAAGTGTTCTGCGATGACCTTTCCTTCTTATGAATTTTAAAATTACCATACCATGTTTCAAATTTTCAAGTAATATTTGCTTCTCTTTTATAAAAATGTGAATTAATTAAAATAGTAAGTTGAACCTAGAACTGATTTACACACACAAACACACACAATTTTTATTTAGTAAGCAAGATTTCATTATAATACTTTTCAAACAAACATTGTTTCTATTAATTCTCCTCTAAATTTTTCCCTACTCCCTGAATGAACTTGATTCATCCATGTAACATCTATAATCCTTTTTCTAATTTTAATCTCATGAATCTTAACTGGCCTCCCCATCTTCCCTCAAATCATATTTTACCTCTATGTTTCATGCTTTACTCCACTTACAAGTATGTGTATAAGTATATGTCAAAATCTAGGGTCTGTATACAGAGAAAAATTTTGACACTACTTTCTAGATTCAGCAATTTTCCTTCAAGTTTCAGTATTTCACACTCAATCTCACACACACACACACACACACACAATATTTAGATAACCGAGCTGAATTTAAAATCTTGGTCTAAATTCAAATGTTATATACTTAAATTGTGTCACTTCTTGCTTTGCTTGGTAACCTGGAAGAATGTATAAATATTTTCTGTCTTACATGGAATACAACACAAGACAAGTCATAAGTGAAAGCAGGACTAAATACTGAAATATACCAGAGTTATCAAAAACATTAGATGTTTGTCTGTACTCAGAAATGTAGTTTCACTGTCTCCATCTGAAAATCAGAGTTGATTTTTCATTAGACCTTATTAACAATTCACTTGTAATTGAATAAAGCAACATACCTCTCTAAACAAAATTCCTATTTAAATATTTTAAGATAGTTGATATGTCAAACATTTTATTACTCTGACACCGCTAGCTCTTAAGATACAATTATCCCCAATTAGTGAGGTTAGTTTTATCAGTACGTGTGGACAGTGAGTAAAGAAAGTTGTTTGTGAACATGGTGAGTCTGTTCAACATCCTATCAATACAGTTGTAAGCAGCAAAAAAAAAAAAAAAAAAAAAAAAAAAAAAAAAAAAAAAAAAAAAAAAAAAAAAAATTGGGCAGCCTGCTGAATAGCAGCAGTTCCTTAATATCATATACTTGGGGAGGATGCAAAAACAGTTAAAATCAGCCATAGCAGATACTGAAATGTCAGAGAAGTCCCGAATAGTATGACCTTGTCACAATGCTAAAATTCACAAAAGGCTTTGGAATTGTAAAAGCCACTAGTACTGTTGAACACAGCTTGGAAGTCAAGTCATGGTGTCAAAAATTGATGAACATAGTGAGGAGTCAAGGAAAGTCCATGACTTGTCTGAAAATTTTAAAGTGATGAGTCTCAAGGCTTCCAGTACACAAATACTTTGTAGTTGTCATTCTCTAGAATCTGAAGAGGAAAACATAAGGTTTACTCTAACCCTGACATATTCTACTCACTGCTACATACATGCATGATTGCCAAGTTAGGTGGGAGAGCAAACCCCAGATCATTGGAAATGATTGGAAATGAATGAAGGTAAGTGTCAAGAGGAGCCTTAATTAAGGTTCATTGAAAAGTAAACTAAATCAAATCCGGCAACACTGAGACTTTTTCTTAGGTTTTCAGTAGTATTGAAAGAGAAAAAGCGAATATTGGAAAGTGCAGAATGAAGGCTTGGCACAGACCGGGGTGCTCAATAACTGTTCAATAAAGAAACAGAGGACAGAATAGTGTGTGCGGGCTTGAATACAGATCTCTTGCCTGGTTTGAAGTTGTGTTTATTGGTCTCACGGACACACTATCCCCTATTCTAGAAGCTGAATTTCTGCTCAAGTTTAAAAGAAATGGCTAGTACTTTGCTAGGAATATTTACGTACTAATAGTTTCTTGAACTGTGTAGTTGAGTTACTATATTTCAACATAAATCATGAACAGGAGTTAATTTTTTGATGTATAAATGTAAAACTATTTTATTTCTTAAATCTACATTTATGAGATAGATTATTAAACAATAGCAATCCATCCTATACTCATGAATACACTACTTTTAAGTGCTCTGAAGAGGAGTATTATATATGAGAAGTTTCACTTTCATAGATGACTTATGACTTCTAACTCCTTCAACACAGTTCGGCTGTGGACAGCACATATTTAATGTTGGTTTTCCATAAAGGCTTCAAAGACATGGTCATGCATTTTCAATTCATCTCTAAATATGACATCTGTGGTCCAAAATACCACATCTGTTCCAGGTTGCAGAAGAGAAAGAATAAAATGAGTGAATTCCACCTCTGAACAAGAGAAAATAACTTCATGACAATTTCCTTTTGATCCTAGGAATTACTGAGCCTCAGAGAGGATGGTTCAGTTGATAAAGTGCTTGCCCTGCAAGGATAAGGACAGAGTTCAGATTGCCAGAACGACCTATAAAGCTGAGTAGATATGGCAGTCACTTGTATTCCCAGAGCCAGAGATGGGTGTACAGAAGATCCAATTTGAGGTAACCTGGATAGCTAGACTATCCAGGATTAGTGACTTCTATTTCAGTGAGAGATCCTCTCTCTAAAAATAAGGAGGAAATATTTAGGAAATCATTCAGCATCAACTAAAGTCCTCCACACACAAGTGAACATAAGTGTACATGCAACTGCAAACATGTGTAAACATGCCCATACAAACATTCATATCACCATAAGCATACACGCATGCATGTACCTGAACACACACACACACATATATATATGTATGTATATATATGTTCATTTTCCTCCCATGCATGTATATATATATATATATACATGCATGGGAGGAAAATGAATAAATTAGAAAAAAACAAGCTGAAGGATGTGATCTTTTCTCATGATTATTATATGGCTTATCAAAACTCTGCTGTTGACACTGAGAAAGGACAATATAAAAACTCACACAAATTTCTTGTTCACTATTTAATATGCAAGTTTTTCTCTCCATTGCAAGTTTTTGTCATTTCCCAGGAGAACATCTCATAGGTGGCATTCTTCTCTTGGGCCAATGATAATGATTCTCTGATAAAACATTGCTATTTTTATTGTTCTTTCTTTGTTCATAATAGGTTTGTAAGTTTTTCTACTTTTATGCCTACAATTAAAAGTACATTATTCAGTCAGGCT
Organism: Alexandromys fortis; assembly: GCF_014885135.2. Classification (NCBI taxonomy): domain Eukaryota; kingdom Metazoa; phylum Chordata; class Mammalia; order Rodentia; family Cricetidae; genus Alexandromys; species Alexandromys fortis. The sequence goes on from NW_026067927.1 coordinate 8,886,783, forward strand.
ACAAAGTTGTCAAGCAAGATTTAAGATGAAATAACAATTAGTAATGCAAGTATAAATTTATTTTACAAGCACAGGAACAAACAATAAAGTTCTCATCAAATATCTATCCTGGTCTCATATAATCATTATCAAAATTTCTCATTTTTCTAGAAAAGAACTGAGTGTCAGTCATGGAGAATACAGTTTCTAAGCATTTGAAATTGCTGATCTCCCATAAACAAGTACATAAAACCTTTATAAAGTCAAATACATAGAAGACAGTGATGTTGGGATCAACTGTAAATAAGCTCTCTTAACTACTGTCTTCTACACCTACCTTGGTGCTGACATATTCAGTACCTTAGATAATTAGACAAGCTCTCTGGGACCTCTTTCTCTACCTGGAAAGTCAGGGGTATGAATAGGGTTCCTAAGGGTCTTTTTAGCTATAACATTCTACTCAAACATGGATTTTGTTGTCACTTTCAATGAAGTAAAATGGTCTTCAAAAATGAATTTTCTCACCACTGGAAATTTGATTCATTTTATAGGTCTTAAATTTATATATGTACTTCACAGTCTCAATGTTTTCAAATCCTTATTTCACATAAAGGCAGCAAAGGTTCTATTTTTAGAAATCCACCAAAGGAATTGGAAGAGAGTTTGATCTGTGCCTTATTGCCTCTAAGAGTTGGATCACTGGTGCCTGCTGTTTCTTTCATTTCATGACCAAATCTTGCTTGTAACTCTTACTGAAATCAACACAAAGCCATAACCTCTGTCAAAAAAAAAAGTCAATTTTTTGCCCGGCAATCTTGTCTACTTCCCATAATCAGGAGGATAGCTATATGTTTTTCTTTGGGATCACCTTCTTATTTAGCTTCTTAAGGAGATCAAATTATAGACTCACTGACCTTTATTTATCTCTAGAAACCAATTATGAGTGAGTACATCCCAAGTTCATCTTTTTGGGTCTGGGTTA
>NW_026067927.1:8889948-8894516 GCF_014885135.2 Alexandromys fortis
GGGGAGGAGGCGGAAATCTTTTTTTTTTTCAATAAAAAATTATATTTAAAAAAAAGTCAAAATGAGTTTTCTCATGTTAAATGCTGACATGCTTAGGTTCCTACAGCTTGAAATCACTCAGCATCAACTATCTAAAGATATGGCCAATAATCAGATTTATAAAAGAATATACAAACAGCAGCCTTGGCAGTTCCACCTTTACATCCGTGCTTTCCAAATTGAACTCATAGAACATGGTTGCTTGAGATATAGAAATTTATAATACTTGTACTAATATCACATAAAACCAAAGGACTACCTTTTTTAGTAATGGACATTATTTTCTCTTCATGTAAAATTGCACTTCTAAAGTTTCTATTGGAAACTAAATTATGCAAAATAGTCATAAATTAGAATTTGTTAGAGTTGGGTATTTGAGTGATATGTTCAGAAGTTTATTCAGCAGTCAATACACAGCAGTTTTTGCTTCTGCTCTCATATAAGGGCATCAACCCATTATACGGTCAATATAATTACAAAACAAGTATTATCTGGGTATGTTATAAACACATTGCTAATATGAGCAATCAAGAGGATCACTCTCTTTGTCTATATTTTACTATCTTGGTGCATCAAAAATATGTTGTTTTTTGACATGTACATTTGAGTTGAGGATTCTTTGTTTGCACATTAAATATTCATTTAACTTTTCTCAATAGGTATTCTTGTAATTGGTAGTGGATAGACATGTCCTGCAAAACCCGTTTATTTATACATGACTTTAGACATATTGATAATAAGCATTTCAGATTGTTTTAATCCTCTTATAACATATTAAATTAGAAATAGGGGATATGGAGTGGATATAAGCTCAAGAAAAAAAAACAAAAAAAATTGTAATAGTTTAATGTGCTCCTTCAACAGTCAAGATGAAGCAGTCCTTACTTTGTTCTGACTATCCCCTGCACCATCAGTAATGAGAAGTTGCCTTATCATGTACCTGCTTACAGAATAACTTTTGATATATAAATCCAAACCCAAATATTTCTCCAGTAATTTTGTATGATTCTTCTTTATACAAAGCTAAAGGACATTCATACATGTACATGCCCACAGATATGCCACAGACAATAGCTAGTATTGTCTTCAGTCTCCACATACAAAAAAAGTTGTGATCTTGTCTAACAAAAGAGGAAATTCAATATTCAGAGAGATCAAATAGGGATAGCTAATTATAAATTAATTATTCATTATTGAATTAAAATTTGGCTTAAAGGTTGGGATTATATTGAGTTTTGAGCTCAAATGATTTTAATCCCAGAATTTGGGAGGCAGAGGGAGGCAGATCTTTGTGAGTTCAAGGCCAACCTGGTCTAAAAAGTGAGTTCTAGTACAGCCAGGGATATTACACAGAGAAACCATCTTGATTCGAAAAAAGAGTTGGGATTGCTCCATCAGCCTAATTATGGTGATTATAAGTTTCTGCCCAATAGCCTCAAAGCTTTCTTACTAAAAGGACAAGAGATGCCTCCTGTGCTTGCTCTTCCTACCTACCTGCTCTTGTTCAACATTTTCTGGATTTCTTTTTACTTTGTCCTGATCTGTGTTGGTGGCAAATGTGACTGTGAGGGTGATGTAATTGTCTTTTCACAAGTCTTTGAAGTAACATTGCATCACTGAGATGAAGTACTATTATGTTCATCTTATGGAAGAGCCAAAACTTTACCTATTAGATTGTTGCTCATTTTAGTATGTGGACAAATGGTTGCTGAAAACTTTTGAATGTTGCTAGAAAATTCCCTGTCCATTTATTGTTACTCATCTCTGGTATCATTTGAGATGTTTGTCTCTAGATCACGCTAGCTAGTAAATCAGAGTAGTTCTCCTGCTTCAGCTTCCCAAGTGCTAGGACTTGAAGACAAATGCCAATATCCTTGGATCCTATTTATTTGATTTGTTGTTGTTGTCTTTTTTTTGTACTAAATTATCTCTTTATTTTAAGCTTGTCAACTTTTTGATTTTATATTATTTTAGCCATTTCCCTTGGAAAGCTGAGAACTGAGGCTGCTATACAGTCGCATATTATCAAATAGAAATATCATTTTGGGAAGAAAATTTATACATTTCACTCCTATTTTATCTGAGTTGAACTGCAAAGGGCGGAAAATTGAATCTTATGTTACTATTCGGTCAACAAATGTGCCCACGCTAGCAATGCTTTATGATAGTCAGAGCTGTAGCAAGTCCAATTCATGATTAAATACAAACTTTAACCTTCTTGCTTCACACAGAAAATGAGATTTGTACTAAGAACTTTTTCCTGAGATGTCGAGGCCAGCAGAAAGTCTCATTTTGCTATCCAGATCTTCTTCCTACCACTTTTATTTGCATTCTATTAGCATAATATTGAAAAATGAAAGCAACCAGATACATTTTTTTTAAACTGAGCAGTGAGCGAAATGGAATATCTATCACTATTTTCAAGTGCCTATGACTTTGGGGTAGGGGAGTGTGCCAAATTAAATGATATCAGATTGTTTCTGTTTTTTTCCCTTGACCCTATAGTCTGTCCATATATTATATTTTGAAATATATAGTATAGAAAGATTAAAACAGCCTGAAATGTTTATTATCAATCTATTCAACTCATGTGTCATTTAAAAGGACATTCTGGCTATCTAAAAGTAGCTCATCAAACTTGTTTCAGAATTATTCCTCTCTAAGTTTCTATTTAGGTATGTTTTCTTGTCATAATTCATATCTCATTGGGCTTGATTTTGTAACACAATAGTGTTAAAGCAAATTTCTCTTTACTGATAAGACATGTTGATAGAAGAAAAGACATTTCAGAAATAGTCTCCTTAAATAGTTAATATAAGCTCTAAAACACTCACTCTCATTGGTAAAATGTTGCTCGTTAGATCTTAAGAGATCTAAAGTGTAGTCACACTTGTGTTGGCTCAAAATATTCAGGTTGCCCTATTTTGAGGAATTTGTCATTTTGAACTACTCCCATTTGAAAGACACAATAACTACATGCATTTTATGGGTAGTGGTACTGTGGAACAGGCCAAATAGTGTCATGTCAGGCTTGCCAATGTATACTTTTACTCCAAATGCACATTCAAATTGGATGTTTCAGTGATAGAACCTGTGTACATTGATTGGCGTACAGGTGGAGATAGTAGTTAATTTGTATGAAATGACCCAATGAATGTGCTCAATTTTCTTTAAAATAAAATGAAAATGGCCATGCATTTACCATTCAGCCCAGCTGCCAACCTGCGATCAGTGCATCATTAGATGCTTCAATCATGAATACATTTAGTTACTGAATTATCCCTGCAGGACTCTAGGCTGTTAACTTACAGTGAAATAGACTTGACCGAGCCTACAAAGAAAGCAAGCTACAGCTTACCTTAAAAGATTTTGTTTCAGTAGTCTGGCTCCAAGTCACTTGTGGTTTTTATCTTTCTTTTATGTCTAAACAAATATATTGGGATAGGGAAAATATACATGAATCTTCATGAAATAATTCTGACAGTATTTCTTCTTGGAATTGGCTCTCACAAATATGTACATAGGCTGGTCTACTGCTACAAATATGCAAGCATTTTACCTGAGACAGCTTGAATTAAAAAGATGGCAAATTAAAGGCCTTTATCAACATAATAAAAAGAGGTTATACAGTAAATGTAAGGGGGCTTGAAAGTAGCATGGGATAGACACGAAGCAGAAACGGACTTGAGGAGCCAACAAGGACTGACCAGTACAATTATTTTCCCCTACATTATCATATTTATTTTCCACATTACTCAAGCACCTGAATGAGAATAACAGGATAGAAGCAAATGTTGTCTGTCTAGCCTAGTGCTCCATCCTGGGCCTGGTGAGGCTGGTTTACACAGATGATATCTAGAATGCATTTTTTCCAAACTTGTTTGTGTACTCTATAGAACTCTAGGTGAACACCCGACCATTTTTATTTTTCTCACACTTCCTCTTGGCTGCTTCCTGTTGTTTCTAGACTCTTTCTAAACTGAATCGATTGTTTTCCTGCTTTCTGCTCACTTTCCAGGCCACTGACAGCTTCCAAGACATTGGATAATTGCCTCTGAAACTGAGTCACCTTTGCTTCCAAATGTTGTACTGTGGCCATGCCTCCATGGCTAACTTTCTAATAATGTCTCACTGAAGCTTCAGCATGAATATGCATGTTCAGTTGTGTCTTGTCATAACCAGAGACTGGCAAAGGACCGCTGAATAGCTGGTGTATGTTAAAGGAAGGGTCTAAGAGAATTGGGATGGCTGGAATAGGAAGAATAAAATAAAATAAGTGTGAGATTTCATGTAAATTTTCTTATAAAGCATATCTCCCAGCAGAGCTTTAATGAAGAAATTATACCTGAATTCATCCATTTCAATCAAATGACTTGGATTTTTGAAATTGATTTATTTTTTAAATTTTATTTGATTTTCCTTCTCACCCCTCCTCTCACCCCTCCCTCATCTACTCCTGATTCCACCTCCCAATAAATGGCTCCCGTGGGGAGTCAACAATTTTTTCTTTTCTTTTTCTTTTTTTTTTT